>NC_081412.1:664225210-664377710 GCF_030272615.1 Cryptomeria japonica
AAGGGTTGAGTAGTGGCAACCTTAAATTTTGTGTTCTAAGTGTAGACACCTAAAATCAACCACTATCATTTGGTTGATTTATTTGCATTATTCATCTATCCTTGTCACCTTTTTTAATTAAATAATTTATTATTATTTAATTAATTATCCTATTTGTCTTTTCTCTCTACCTATCCCCTAAGGTAACTAATTTACCTAGGTTTGTCTTACCTTTATCCACTTTCATCTATTAAATTAAATAAATACACCAATTTTTTAAATTTAATTCCTAAATCCCATTTCTCTCCAAAATAATTTTATTAAATTCATTTATTCCCCCATTTTCTCTCTCCCTAGTCACATCCTCCAACTTTTACAACTTGCCCCCTAAATCTAATCCTAATAGCACATGTAATCCCCTTCTTATTCATTTGCACATTCCTAATCTAGGATTAAAAATGGCATCTACTCATTTCCATTAATTTCCATCTACCTTGTCTGTCCAACCTTAAATGCATTCCTCTTTTGGGAAGGGATCCCCACATGGGTCTTGTCCTACCAAGTATTCCAAAAGAATTAAAAACTCCTTTATTTCTCTCATTCTTTACCTTTGGAGTGTGAGGACAATGAATGTCTTTATGGAAAGATCTTACCTTAACTCCAAGGGTATAATCTCCCTCTCAAGCTCTCCCACATTGCCACTTGGTAACATTTGATGGTTTGAGAGGACCGGATATCTCCTAGCCATTGGTCCTCATCTTTTCATCCTAGTACAAATCAATAGTTCTTTGGTGTGTCATCAAAATTGTATGAACACACATAGCAATCAAACAACTTGGGAAAATTTAGATGACAAGGAGATCAACATACTTTGTTTCCATCAAATTTCACTGTAATTTGGCCTCCCTTTATCCTAATGCATTGGTTTCTTTGTTTTATCATTTTATCATTTTCATTACTATTTTAGTTCTTTTGAAATCACTTTTCATCGCACACTAAGGACTAGTGTTGATAATAGGTGTTCATAATGTTAATATAAAGTTAATCATGCACATTAAGGACTAGTATTGATAATAGGTGTTCAAAAGGTTAATATAATGGATGCATTGGGCATGCTTAGTTTGGCCAACTTGAATTTCAGTACTCTTTGAGGTCCTTGGAAAGGTATACCTCAACACAAACCCACCATTAAGCATGAGCTTAATAGCATTGTTATAGTTTTAAGCATGTAACTTTGATTATATAAGAAGTTATCTACCTTGAAATACTCCAACATGGCAAAGGAAGATCAAGAAACTTAACCCAACTATGGACTTGACTTGTCATTCAAGACAACCAGGTCTCATGTCTATAGTTTGAAAACTAACAATGAGGTATTGAAAAGCCAAGGACCATTATTGAGCATCACCTTGGAATAGTTTTCTTTGACAAAGAAATATCCTTTCATAAGGTTTTGCATGGTGACAAGGCAGATCCCATGTGGGGGTCTAGGCCCTGCTAACCTAGTCTTTGAGCATGCTTTTGAGGGGAACCTTACCCACAAAATATACAAAAGAAAAATATTGAGATTGATTTTCAATTAAGAAAAGGATCATTTATACTAAATAAATGGTACACATTTTTTATAAAAATATCTACACATTAAATATTGCATAATTTAGTCCCAACAAACACAAATTTGACTATCTTGTGAATATTACATTACTTGTATTATTTGATAAAACATTTTGTTGTATAGTATAGATCTTCACCCTACCTACAATATATCTAAAATAGAAATATTATGATTGATTTTAGATTAATAAACAATTTATTTATACCAAATAAAATTATATATATTTTATGTAAAAATATCCACACATTAAATATTTTATAATAAGTCTCAACAAACACAAATTTGTCTATCTTGTGAATATTAGATTGTTTATGTTATTTGATAAAATATTTTATTTTTGATTAAAAAACAATGTTGATTAGGGCATCAACCCTTTACATAGTCCATGACTATCCACAAAACAAAAATACAAAACTAATCAGGCAGGCGAAGAAGGGTTGTAGAAACAACACAAACCCAACCCAAATCAAGGGGGGAAGAGACATCCGAGTAAAGTTTGTTGGCATTATTGGATGAATTGATTATGTGTTGCATTGATGTTTTGTCATTGATGTCAGCACTAGCTATTATGGTTGGTTACCGACAGACATGTTTTGGTTACCGGTCGAAGATCTAGTGTTACTGGCAGAAGAGACTATCTGTTGGACACTTCCGACATGTTTGGATCTATGGAATGTGATTGGTTACATGTGGTATGTGCTTCTAGAGCATGTCTTGGTCAGATGGTATTGAATTGGTAATAGGATGCTATAATACACTCTAGTAAACCCTTACCGGGACTAGTTTAAGGCTTTACCGACAGAGCTCTCACTGAGGAATCTCGACAGGATAAATAATTGGTGTTGGTGAAACTTCTACATGGATTTTAGGATGCTGAAGATGTTCTTTGATTATAATTTAACTACTTGAAGACATTTGTTTGGCGTGGTGGACCTAGAATAGATCTGATACCTATTTAGGCTATGGACCAGTATCATGTTAACATGTACTCTACACGTTATTAGGATGTTTCAGGATGTTTAATTGATTTATTATTGGTGTTTTGGTCTTAAGATGACATGGCATATCATTATAATATGAATTTATGTAATGATCTTATTGTAATATCTTTTAGGTGGCTGACCTAATTGGTTTAGGCCTTAGGGTTTGTATAAAATGATGTAAGATCTCATTGTAGATTATGGTATGGAATTGAATAAGTGTTTGTGGTCTTGGAATGCAATATCATATGTGAAGGAGATTTGGTCGATCATAGGTGATCGAATTGGGATTAAGGAAGAGGTCAAAGGCCTCCGGTATTGAGCTTAACTAGGACTATAATCAGGCATGGTAGATGCTATCTCTGGCAGTTCACTCTATTGGATTGTTGTCCATTTATCTTGAGATGGTTGTAGCCTATCTGTAGTCAGTGAGACTCATTTGTAATGAGCAGTATGCTCTAGGCAGTGTGCCTTCCTGCATGTGCAGGCCCCTCATTGTATCACATACTTTCTACAGAAGTATCATCTAACTGTGGGTAGGCTTCCCACTATGGTTTTTCCCTTTCTGGCTTTTCCACGTACAAATCATGGTGTTATGTGGTATTTTTTCTTTGCATTGATTATCTGTTTAATTTTTAAGTTGCATTGTTTATCGGTATCTGTTTCTGCTCTATAGGTACTTAATCTGGTTAAAGGTTATTAAGTGGATTAAATGTTATAATTTGATAACAACTGATTCACCCCCCCCTCTCAGTTGTTCACCAGTTATCCTAACAATTGGTATCAAAGCTTTGGTTCTTTTGTAGAAGCTTAACCGCTTGAGGTAGATCCTATAGCAGCTAACACTTCTAATCCACCAGCAACTATTTTCAGAAGAGAAATACCTAAGCTTGATGGAACAAATTATGGGATTTGGAAAATTTGAATGGAGATTCATCTTAGATGTCTTGGAAAGGATATTTGGGAGATCACTGAGAAAGGATACACACCTTATGATCTGGCATCTGGGAATCCTGCTCCTGCAGACTTGGACAAGAATATTGAAATGATTGCAGAGCTAGAGAAGCCCTCTTGTGTGCACTTACTGATCAATAGATCATGGGATTTACTGATAAATCATTGGCAAAGGTTATGTGGGACAAATTGCAAACTTTGAATGAAGGTGATCCTACTGTCAAAATTGCTAAACTTGATGGTTACCGGGTAAGATATGAAAACTTGAAGATGGAAGATAATGAAAGAATTGTTGTGTTTATGGAAAGAGTAAATGACATTGTTATGGGAATTCAATGTTGTGGAGGATTTCTGAGTGAAGATGAAATAGTTTCCAAAGTCTTGAGAGCCCTTCCACCATCTTACAAGATGAAGGCAACTGCAATTAATGAGTTGAGAACAATGGAAAACTCTTCAGTTAACAGAGACATTCTAATTGGGAAATTATCTGCTTTTGAGCTTGAAGAATTTGGATCTTATGTAGCTATAAAGTCTGAACTTGCTTTTCATGCATCATCATCATCATCATCTACCAGAAAAAGTGATTGGAAAGTTTTATATGCAAAAGAATTGGAAGACATGAGGAAAGAAGATGGAGAATTTGAGCAACCTAGAGCCTTATTTGCTAGAAGAGTACCTAAAGGTCTGACATGAAGTAAGTATGAAGGAAAAGTACCATTTAAATGTTTTGCATGTAATAAGATTGGTCATTTTGTATCTAGATGTCTTGAAAGGAATCCAAGGTTTGAGGAAAGAGTTGATAGTCACCTTGGAGGAAGTGTACAGGATACCGAGGATACTGATCGATGGGGAATTGGTTCCTTACGATTGAGAGGGAGACAGGGATGCACTGAGATGAGTGTTTCAGGATCTAGGACTGGAGATGAGGGTAGGACATGTGGTGTGGGACACCATGACAGCTACGGGATTGGCACTACTGGCGGTGCTGGCAGGAATGATCAGTGGGTTCCTCTATGCAGACAGGGCGACATGAGGTTTGGCTGTGGGATGGGGGAGGACTCTGGAGACATTGGTGACAGAGAACACCAGGTTTGCATGGGGGCCATGTCAGCTGGCACACTTGTACTATGAGCTGCATCAGTTTGTGTATCACAGATCAGTAGGATTGGGGTGCGGAGTGACATTACTGCAGGTATGGGCATATGAGCATCTGCCGGTTACACGACTGATACACTTGAGAGGCAGAGGACATGGATGCGACTATGTATATTTATATGATATGATTACGTCACAACCACGAATTGGGAGACTAGATTATTGGCATCGGGTGATTGACAAGATAAATAGTGTGGTATGGAGGTTGTACTGGGACTGTGAAGAGTGGGAGGATGATGCAGTGGAGCTATCTTATGTGTTCAGGAGCAGGTATCTAATTGGTCAGACACCATATGTGATTGAGAGACAGTTGATAGATAGGGTGTGCAGGCAGTTTGGCAGGATACAACAAATGCCATGGGGTTTAGGGATGTATGCACAAACTATGAGGGATCAGGTGCATTCAAGGCCATTGCTTTCTTATGATCAGGTTGTGACACAGATGGTAGAGATGGTTCCCATGCCATGGGATATATGGACAGATGTAGATGATGCAGGGATGGATGTAGAGCACACTACATATTGGGTAGAGCATCTATTTCCAGATGGATCTAGGGGAGCTGATAGAGGGAGATGATGGAGGTGATGGAGATTATAGTGGGGATGGCAGAGGTAGAGGTTGATGACGAAGGCAGAGCGCAGTGGCAGAGAGGAGAGTGGCTTTGAGGAGAGAGGGCAAAGAGGAGAGAAAGGCTCATGTAGTGAGGGGTAGAGGTGGATTTTCATTATAGGTGCCAATAGCATAGGTTCCTAGATAGGTACAGGGATGGGGACATGGATAGGGTGAGGGGAGAGAGGAGGAGTGGTGCAGGAGCACCTAGTTGAGTCAAACTCCCATTTTTGGGGTATTTCATGCTTTTATGTTTGTAAAGTCTTGTGTTAGGTTTTTTTTGTTGTTTTAGGTTGTTTTGGATCATGTTTAGTGGTTTTGATCTCATTTTGGGCCTAAGAGATCAAATCTTGCATTACAGGCTTTGAGTTGACAGTTTTTGGCAAAAATGTGGAAAATTGCCAAAAGGGCCTCCTAATGTATTTTATTTAAACATGTTTTTTTAGTGTTTTTAAGCATTTATAAGTTGTTTAGACAAGTTGATGAGGTTAGATTATGAAAAATGCATCTTGGAGCAAGAAAAGTTGTGATTTGGCTTAAGAAAGTTGTCAAAATTGTCATTTTCTTGCATAATGAGTTATTGAAGCCTCGTGTCCATACAAGGGCTTGAAAAAACAACTAGAGAAACTATATAAGGCCTCCATTTTCCTTGGAAAGGGTTGGTTTTTTGTTTTGAGCAAGTACTTTTCAATACAAATCATGAACTTTTGGTTTATTTCACTATTTTTTTTGCTTCTTAGAGTAACAGTCTGTACTGTAGCATTTGTATCCGTATTGTACAATCTAGAAGTGTGTATATTGGTCATTTAATGCCTTTCAAGTTATTGTTGTACTATTTTACTTTGGAAATTGGTTTGTGTAAAATTATTTCATAACTGGGAATCTGCTGCCCTGCCAGGGGTTTGGAGTTGTAAAATGTGTCAACTTGGTTGATCTAGGTCTGGGATCCCTCCAATGGATTCTTCCAAGTTGATCCATGTGTATATAATGTACATTCCTCTCTTTTTGTGCAAGAAGAGTGGTTTGAAGATGCAATTGAATGAATACTAGGCAAGTGTTTGTCATTTGGCTAGTAGCTTGATTAAAACTCAAAGTTTGCACTCAAAAGTAATTTGAGTGAGAAAATGAATGTAACAAGGGCCTGTAAATTTGGCCAAGGGTATTGAACATCTCCTTAGATGGTGAGTTTAGCTTACTCCTCCTTAAGACTTTGTCATTTTGTAATCAAACAGTGAGTTCATTGTTTTCATAAAATTGTATGTGGCAAAATGCCCAAGGAATGCTTGAAGAGTATAATCCATGCCTTGTATCTTGAAGGAAATGTAATAGGAGTGTTACTAGAATTTTTTAAACCTCTTTGAGGACTTCTTCCTATACAACTACTCCTTTATTCAGGTCTAAAGAGAGGGCAACAGTTTGATTGGTAAAAGGGCAGAAAAAGGACAGTGACAGACATTTTACTATTTTCCCACTTGCTAGCCAAGTGTTTGACATATTGTTTGCAAGGAAAAGATAGAGGAAGGTTCCTTGAGATGTGGTAGAGGTTATATACCATGGAGGAGGCTTTAAGAGTGAAGTGAGAGAGACTTTCAAACATTGCTTGCTCCAAACCCTACAAACCCTCCATTTATGCCATAAAAAGTGGGCAGTCTGAAAACTACACTAAGAGGGGGCTAAACCTTAAAAATATTTGAGTATGCACCTCTAAAACACCATCCCAAACATTCTTTGTGGTTAAAAGGACCATCATTGACCGGTGGAAGCAAAATAAGGCCAATTAGGCCTCCACGGGCTAGTAGCCCTGCTGCATAACACACAACAAAATGACAGTTTTTGTAGTATGCATAAACCCAATGGGAAAACGGAACTTGGAGGCTTATGATGCATAATGAACACATTTCAAATAGGCCAACAAGGGTAGTTGGGATCCATAGACAGTGTGCAGCCTCATTTGGGGTAGTTGAGCTTTATTAATGAGTTTGAGTAAGTTGAGGGTTATAGACCTAAAACAAGATGATGAGCATTCAATGATGAACATTACCTTTCTGCCCCTACATTTCCATGTGGAATACCCCTAGTACACATTGAAATTGAAGGTTGAAGGCCCCAAGAGCCAAGAATGAGCAAGTGTAGTTGGAAGGGTTAAGCATTTTGAGTAGTTTTGTGCATGGGAAAGAGTCATCACCAGTAAGGGAGTTTGCTAGGCAAGAAAACCATGGAGTATTTGGCATCATGACAATCAGGCAGATTGAGTAATCATATACAATAGAATCTATAAGTCTTTGGAAACAAATTGATCCTTTTTGAACAAATTAACCTTGTGAGCACTTCCCTATCAAGCTCCTTATCAAGGAGGATGAGCTACTATCCTTGAGGGAGATTTGCCAGGGATAAGCAGATGAGATCTAGGATCTAGAGAGGGAGACAACTAGGCTCAGGAGATAGCTGGGGGACACTAAGCGGGAGAGGGATCAGGCTATTCAGTGCTATATAGAGGCTGAGACAGTATTGAGGGTAGGGAGAGAGGCAACAAAGGACACAAGGGCCAGATATGCCTATGTTCTGCGGGCAGGGGAGGAGATAGGCCTATGTTCAAGTGGCGAAGGTGTCTTTTAATTTCTAGAGATAAAGATTTGATCCTACGATGGGTGTAAGACCGTGATGGAAAGTAGCAAGAACTTTATCCTTCGCAAATCAGTGACTAAAGGGTGGGCCCGACAAGTGTGAGCTACTAAAGTGCTTTAAAGTGTTGTCAGATCTAAGATATCCAACAGTAGCTGTGAGACCACAAGGGGAAGATGCAAGTCTTTTACCCATCATGACTCAATGACTAAAGACAAATAGATATAGTATGGTGGGCCCTCCTCGTAAGACTTAAGTGATTAAACGACATTTTAGATATGAGTGATCTAATGGTTGTTGTTGAGCCATGAACAAGATTTGCAAGTTCTTTACTCTTCATGGGTCAGCGATTGAAGGAAAAAGTGCACTAAAGAAATCCTTTTGATCCGTTGGAGTAGAAAATTTGAAATTCAAACGAATTAATTGCAGAGTGTGTGGCTTGGTTGATGAGAATTAATGCTGATTTGCCATCGAGGTTGCTTCATAAAATCTTGTTTTTTGAGATTTTGATTGTAAAAGGCTTTCATGAAGGGTTTGCAGAGACAAAGTTTGCAGCTTTTGTGAGTTTTTTTGTGACAAGTAAGTTGTTCTGCGACTGCTATATTTGCAATTTCAGCTCTTGTGTGTTGAGATTGTCTGGTTTCTTGAAAATTTGAAGGTTTGTTTGAATCAAAAAGTTTAAATCAGATAAACCCTAAATTATCAAAATGGCACCACAATGGGAATTCAAAGGGAAAATAGATTATCAGGAAAGGGCCATCTGTGATGATTTTTTAGAACAGTTGGTTCAGTCTACGAATAGTTGTGCCAAACAAAAAGAACTTGTACCCAAATCTTCTGGCTTGCAAATTGGTGATAGTTTGTTCACCAAAGGACATTGGTTAGGAGATCCCCAAATAGGCATGTCTGGTTTAAATCTGTTCAGGGTGGGGTTTAGTCAGTGAAATGCATCTGCTCCTCCAAACAACCTATGGCAATTAGATGTCCGGAGATTGGTGGTCCCTGGAGTTTTTATGGATGTTGACTTGTTGACCCAAATTGTAAAGAATTATGACTCTGTTACTAGAATTTTAAGGAATATAAGTGGAAGCCCTTTGATTGAAGTTACAACTGATGAGATTAGAAGGGTTTTCTGGCTTAAATAAATCTTCAAATTATCTAGATCCGATTGATTTTGAAATGTTAAAGAAGGTCTATGATACTCAAAATGATCATCTTAGAGGTGGACCAATGAGGGAGTTCTTTGCAAAATTAGGAGGGCTAACATTGGTAGGTACCAGTACAGTTGAACCTTTCCCTATGAATTTTTTCACTTTGAGGGCTAAAGCAGTATATTGGTTTCTGTGTCAGATTTTTGGGGACGATGCAAAAAATGCTATGCCAACTCATTATATGCTCATGATGGCACAAATTATCAATCCATCTATAGCAGTAGCTTATGACTTTGCACCTTATCTAGCAAATGTGATCCATGAGGGTTTGATTGGGATTAATATTGCCAAGGTACATAGACCTTTTGGCTGGTATTCTTTGTTAATGTACATGTTCTTGTTCAAGGGTGTAGACTATTTTGCAAAGGGTATGGACTTACTGAGAGTAAAAGATGGTGAAAACATGCTAGTGCAATTATGGAGTGTAGATCTATCCTGGGATAGAGAAGATGAAAGCTATTTAAAGTTTGACAAATGTTTTTCATCAAGGTTAAGAATTCTCTTATGTCAAGAGAACCCCACAATCCCAAAAGTTCTTCTTGAATTTCTCAGACCCAAGGAATTTGCAGAAGATATCAAAATTGTGCATAATTGGGGTGATATAATTTTGTATCTTGGTTCTACTATTTTTAGAGTGTATGGCTTTGGGGGAACTCCATATTTATTCCCTTATTAGGTCCCCTTGAAAATAGGTATTGTTGAGATCATAAGGCAGATTAGGGGTCCACAGGAAGCATAATTGACAGGTAAGGGGAGAGGAACAATTTTTCCAACCATTACCATTGCACACCAATTTGTAATTACTAAAGGGGGTTGGCTGCATTTTGACAAGTTCTTCAAACCCTACAGATTGGTAATAGCAGTTGCAAGATTTGCTGACCCAAAAGATTTTTTCAATGGCATATTTAGAAAGAAGGTCAGGTGTGGTGCTAAAGTTTATCAATTCCACTTCCCCAAGGATTGAATAAGAAATGCGTTTAATCTGGCGGAGCAAGAGGTGAAGAAAGAAAAATGGTTGGTATATAAAAAAACTCTTGACTTTGTCTAGTATTTTGATAAAAGGTATGATCCACTGAAGAGCTCTCATCCATTTGGGGAAAAGGTAAAGTTTCTAATAGAATATTTTGAGGACACCATGTAAACCCTAAATGAGAAAAAAGATGTAGTAATAAAGGCAGATCCTGAAAAGGCCAAACTCATCTTGACTAAATCTATCTTTGCTAAGATCATTCCTCCTGGTGAATATGTAATGTATAAGAAATCAAGCTATAATGTGGTGATGCCTAGGAGGGATGAGCCTTCTACATCAAAGGGCAAAAGGCCAATGGAGGATGCTCCTGAGTTCCAGAATTCCCCAAAGAGGCAGAGATTGGAGGAAGAGGAACAACCAAGTGAAGCTATGTATTCACCTTCCCAATTCCCAGTACCTATAGGTGATGAGCAGGTTATAGCTGAGCAACTACTGCAATTAGGAAGCTTGGGACAAATTTCTTTTACTTATGGAGAATGGCAGGATGGAGTGCCAGAGGAGACAACAGGTGCTAAAATGGATTTAACTATTGAGGAATTTGTTGGAAGAGAATTGGATCCTATTATAAAATAGGCCTGTGATGAGTTTTTGGCTGATGATAATTTTGTGAGGTCAGGAGCCTTTTTGCAATTTGTTTAGAGAAAGAATATGGATCAGTTTAAGGAGAGATGTGAAAAAAGACAAGTTGAACAACCAAATAAAGATCCATCTACTATTGAAGTAGAAATTAAACAAGAAATGATAAAAGAATTTGAGATGATTACCCCAGAGGAGAGGAGAAAATTAATTGAAAGTGTTGGAGTACTAATTCTTCCAGAGTGGGATATAGCAGATGTTATGTTTTTTGATGCAGTAAGAAAAGAAACTAAACCCCTAGAGGGGATAACCTATAGTAATGACCATGCAACTCTTGGAATGTGGTCATTAAAAAGAGAAGAGAATAGAAGAAGGGTTGAATCCTCAAGGGTTGATTACTCAGGAGGGATGATAGTGAAGAGGGTCAAAGATACAGGTGCAAGAGAAGCTGCTAGCATGACTTTAGACTTTGCTAAGTTTTTAATGGCATTGGCCGAGAAGAAGAAAAAGGAGAAGGCGGATCTTCAGGTAAAATTAGAAGTAATTCTCAAGGCTTACAATGATGCAAAGCTTGAAATCACTTATAAGGACAATACAATTGCAGAATTAAAAGGTAGATTGGAAGGACAACAACAAAAGGGTGGGTCCTCTCAATTGATGATTGCCTCTTCTCATTCCAAGCGCCCTTCTTCTAGTCCTATCATTGAATTTCCTCCTTCCCCCATGACTTCTAGCTTTCAGTTAATAGAGAGTGTTCAAGATGAAATTGAAAAGTTAAAGTAGGTTAGTCAATATTGGCAAATAAGTATGAAGAAAAAGTCAGAGACACTATTTTGAAATTTGACAATACTGTTGAGGTAGCAATTGTATATTTGAACATGAAAATAATAATGAATTTCTTGGATTATTTGAAGGAGGAAAACGCTAATTTGGAGCCAATTTTAGACAAGTGGACTTAGACTCAATATATTCATTATCTCAGGAAGAAGTAGTTGTTGATGATACAAATAAGTCTACTTTTGAATTAGTTAAAGATTTGTCCAAGTTTGTGGCTGAAAGAATAAACATTGAAAGAGGGGCAAATTTATTCTGAAAGGAATATGCCAAGGAAAAGTTCAAATTATTTCTTGGAGGTTTCTTAAGTGAAAACAAAATGAAAAACGAGTGTGGATTGAGGAGCTAGATCACAGGCTGTCTCAAAGGATAAATAATATTATAAACATGGATAATACCTTTTTGTTTATTGAAACTATTGAGGAAATTGAAAAGGCAAAATCATATTTTGGCTTTTTAGAAAAGGAGGTTAAACAATTAAGGATGATTTATGGAAAAGTTTGAATAAAGAAAAGCTTGAAATTATCAACTTTCCTTGGCCCAATGATGAGATGTTCAAAGTATGGGAAAACAAGTACATTTTGAAAGAGACAGGAGAACAAGAAGGTCCCGCTGGTGCTCTAGCATGTGATAGTTCACCAGCATCCTGAAGCAGTTGGTTTTTTGTAACAGATTTTGGGTAATTGGAACCTTGAAGAGTTGAGGACACTTGGCGCCTGATCCCCAAATCCCCAAATATAGGAAGGTTAGTTATCTAAAAGATGTTGCACATTTTCTTTGAAAAGAATGCTGGTATCTCCACCACAATTAATAGATCTCTAATCAAAATATCTTAAGACAAAGGTGCCACATGTCAGCCCTTTTGGCCGTTTTCTAGTTGGATGACTAATCAGTTATAGAAGCATGCATTCCAAAAGAAGCTATGCTTCTCCCTCGATTGCACTCTTGTAATCAGTGTAACTTTTGGAGGGAATGATTGTCAAGATAGGAATATTCTTCTAGGGAAGTCCAAAGATTGTTGCATCCAAAGTTCTATAAAAGGATACCGGGACTACCTAGAAAGGATCACAAAAATTTGGTATCGAAGCTCTGGCAAAATATATCTAGACTTTGTTTTTGGTATTTTGAATCATTCTTGTATCTCTGTAATCTTTGATGAGGGAATAATAATATAAATTCAAAATATTTCAGGCTTAGATCTATGTTGTCTTTATGTTTGCATGCTGGTTTTCATTTTTAATTAAATAATCAAGGATTATTTAATTAGATGATTTGCAAGGCAATTAACGGGAATGTTTTGTCTTTTTCTCAAAGAGGAAAATTAAATATATTTAATTCATCTTAATTGATATCAGTATATTCACTTTAATTTGATGACTAGGTCTAGTACAAATTAGAAGTTTGTATATGTCAAGCATATACAGATTTAATAGATAAAAAATAGTGATATGTATATGAATTCTATTATCAGATTTCAGTCTGGTTTTTGATGACTCTAATGCCAAGATAAGGCACTAGTCTAAATTGCTAGTGTTTGTGACATCTTTGTGGTCCCATACAATCAAAACAAATTTTTCATTCATGTTTGGTGGCACTAAATTGAAGAAGTTTGTAGGAACTCGCATTGGTTTTCTGTAAACCATCTACTAGGTTGTGAGAAAGTAGTCACAATTAGGTTCACCCGCCTAAGCTTTCTAAACTTGAAGTGTAGGAGGTTTTTTTCCTTGTAAACCTCATTAATGTTGTCTTGTTTCCTATTCTTGTTGTTCTCTTCTTTTTGCAAACAGAGGCATAATTTGTGAAGAGAAAACAAAGTAGTTAGAAATCGAGACCAACAAGAAATGGCGACTCTATTGGGGAGAGTCATATAAGATAAGTCTTATAATGCAGATCAGTGTCTACATTGGATAAGTTGTTAAAATCAAGTATTCTGTGGTCTCTGTGAAAAGTTATTGACCCTGCATTTACCCAAGTCCTTGTAATTGTCTTATTCCATCGTAGCATTATTCAAATCTTTCTTTGAGAGTAACATTTTCATATTTTAGTATCCTATGAGTGAGCTACTATGTTCAAAATATTTTTAAATTCCCAATCAATTGGGTGGTGACTTTGAAAGAAAGGAAAAACTAGTTCTCTTTTAATATAATCAAAAATCACTTGAAGGAAGTTTACATAATGCAAAGAGGAAGGAACACTGGGTCCTACATGAAGAAGAATCCTCAAGAGAAGCTACAAGAAGGATTGCCTAAACCAGTTCAGAAAGGCTAGAGAGGAACAGTTATACATTGACCAGTTAATTCTTCATGGAGACAGAAAGGCAACCATATGGGTAAGTCCTCTAGATGACTAGTTTATGCAAATTCTAATACATCATCTCATGAATCTGAATAAGATATTATGGGTTTTCATATGGGCCTGTTTGGTACCAATGAGGATATTCAAACATTCCATCAAAGATTCTCTCATACTAGCACTTTTGGGAGAGATAGGAATAGCTCCAATGTGAGGGTAGATCCTTTTCCCCAAACTATAGACAAAAATGTGAGCTTGATTGATATTGACCATGTCAATATATCAGATTAAAGAGGAAACCTTTCTAGACCCGGATGAGGTTTCCCAAGAAATTGAGGCTCTCAATAAAAGAGTCTATCAGTTAATTTCCTTAGGAAAACAAAAGGAAAAGGAGAAGGAAAATGAAACTAAGGCAAAACTTATTGAGAGAGATAGGTTGTTGAGACATATTGCAGATCTCAAGTTATTCACTCAAGAAGAGCCTAAAAGTAAGGAAGAGGGCCCTTTTATTGGAGAGAATTTGACTGCCAAAATTAGTTATGCACCCAAAATTGTTGTGCAAACTAATAGGGAGGTTCAAAGTGATCGACAACCTACCAAAATCAGTACTGACAAAGGAAAACAAAAGGTTGTATAGACTAGATGTGGTTCCAAAACTGCAGATGTAGTATCAGGAAGTGGAAGGGTACCTCATGGAATGTTCTTGCATGAATTTGAAGTAGACAAAATGAGAAAAGAGAAGGCAAATATGTAAAGCGAGTTGGAGAAAGCTGAAATAGAAGCAACCAATGCTGAATTTATAAGAAAAATCAAGTACCTAAAAGCCCCTCCTATAAATTTCCCTTCAACAGATCAGAGTAACCCTATAACTCAACATACCTCACTCTCTATGATGAAAACTCAACCAGCTATGCCCATGAATACTATTCCACCTACGAACCAATATACCCTTGTGAAACAATATAACCATGCCTTTTCTTTTAATGTTGCTCTAGTAAATCAAATACCTCTTGGACTACCCCACAACCAGAGTAACCAAGTTCCTCAAGTTGGTGGTCCAAGTTCAAGAATGAACACTGGGAATAATTTTGCTAGTAACCAGTTCCACATAAGACCCATTAGTGTTGAGTTGTATAGATATCTTTTCTTTGATGGGATCCTAGGTTATCCAAACCACGTCCCTATTGAAATGAGGGATAAACTTCGGAAATTTGTTGTAAATAATGTCATAAGTGTAGAGGAGCATTTGAAGTCTTTTGGTGATATGATTAATGATTATGAGATTGAAAATGAGGATGTGATCATGAAATTGTTCATGCAATCTCTAGTTGAAGATGCCAAGGATTGCTACAGAGGGTTGCCTGTGGATAGCATCAATTCTTGGGAAGAGTTCAAGAATTGTTTTCAAGAGCAGTATGGGGACAAGATATATGTAACCTTCTATCGGCATATGTGCAGAGTATGATGACATGATGACATTGTATGTTGTCATTGATGTCAATATGCTAAAGAGTGAACTGGTATATTGAAGTAAGCAACTTGCAAGAGAACCGGTATGATGTTGTGAACTAGTATATGTGCAAAAGTGAAGCGGTATGTCTGTCCAAGTGAACCGGTATGTTGGAATGTGAACCAGTATATAGAATGTTTTGTATCAAGGTTTCATATGGTATGGCTACCGGTTGGTAGTCTTAGCTTCAGGGTTTTTGGTTGAAGTGTTCTATGCCTGTGTGATTCAACCGATGACATCGTGTGATGAGTTAGCATTGTAATGAAGAACAGATTGTGTTGCCAAGTCAGCCTTGTGCACGTGAAGGATCTTGCATGAAGGAGATTGATCCTATCTACCTCAGAAATGTGCAAAGTCTCTGTAAACGGTGGAGAATGTGTGATGGGTTATCAGCTTCCAAGAAGCAGTGAAGAATGAACGGTGGAGAATGTGTGATGGGTTATCAGCTTCCAAGAAGCAGTGAAGAATGAATGATGGAGATCGTCTTGAGATCTGTTCAAGACTGTTGTAATCATTGCAATATGTTCAATGGTTAGGATTGAACTGACTGAATTGCTTAACCTAAATGTTTAGGTTTAAGGGTTTATGCTACCGACCTATCTTTCCTATAAGGTCGATGTAGTTTTTCATGTTGAAGTTGTTGACAAATGTTGTGTGTGTATCTAAGTGCAAAGATACGTGATTCTTGCCAAACCAGATAAGAGAGTCGATACCTGCAGAGTGTGATTACAGAAGGAAGGAACCAAAATGGATCTGCATTGGCATTGAGTGCTGTTACTAGATCATTGTAATACCTGTTGACCTCTAACCACTTCATCAGTTGGAAAATCCCTTAACAGGGTAGCTTTAATCGGCTTGCTGTAAATCCTTTAACAGGGTGACTCAAAATCATTGAGTTCTTAAAATCCTCTAACAAGGTAACCTTTAATAGGGTTTAACCCTTAATCGGGTGATCCCTAGCAGGATCAGTTCCGAACAGAACCTATTGTAAAGTCTTTACCCGAACTAGGCTCCTAATAGAGTGGACTTCAAAAGGGTTCAAAGAACAGCTTGTGGGTATTCATCCCCATCGTGGTTTTTCCCAGTTGGGTTACCACGTGAAAAATATGCGTGATATGTGTGATGCTTTTCATGTGATGCTTTGTTATTCTCTATCAAGCAGTAAAGCATGTTGAACCAGTAAGTCTTTACATTTCTGTTGATGTATTACTAGTGTATGTATATGGGTGAAATGGAAATAAGATGTTAGATTGTGTGGAAAGCTAAGAGTTACCAGTTTATGTCTTTTACATTCTTACTGTGTTTAATCGGTAGTAATCTGGTTTATACTGCTGTTATTGCTTGCTAGTCAAGTATAGTGTTTTCAGTCAAATCGGTTCAAGGGAAAGTGTTTTTGCGAGTACCGATTCACCCCCCCTCTTAGTACCAGTTTGGTACTAACTGTTCATCATTGATTCGTCAATTGGTATCAGAGCATCTTCTAGTTCCTCTGTGTTGTAAGCTTAACCGCTTGAGGTAAAGATCCCACTCTAATGATGAAGAGGGAAGGTCCAAAGTTCAACAGAGACAACTTTAAAATATGGAAGGACAGAATGAAGATATACATAAGAAGCATGGGTACTCAACACTGGAGCTATGTTGATAATGCTTACGTTATCCCTACTGGTACTCTCACCGATGATCAAAAGAGAGAGATTCAAGAGAATGGGCAAGTCATGGAAGCCCTAATCAATAGTTTATCTGACATTGATTTTATTGATGTTCAAGATAAAGAGAATCCCAAAGAAGTATGGGATACCCTTGAGAATATCTATGGTGGTGATGAGCATGTGAAACAAGCTAAGGAAGAAAGCCTTAGGGGAAAGTTTGAAGACATGCAGATGTTTGAAGGAGAGACCATTCAACAATATGGAATAAGAATCAAAACTGTTGTTGGAGATATCAAGAGTGCAGGTGGTAAAATGGAATATTCCACTATTATTAGCAAAGTTTTGAGATCCTTATTACCGGTTTATGCAATAAGGGTTGCTACTATTCAGGAGTTGAGGTCTGTAGACAAGACAAAGGTATCCCTGGACTCCATCATTGAAAAGTTAACATCTTATGAGCTAAATAATTATGATGGCACTATTCAGAAAACTGAATCAGCCTTTAGAGCATCTGCTGCACCTTCTAGAAAAGGCAAAGAAGCTAGTACCAATGGTGAACCAAGACAAAGTACAAAAATGGATGATGAGGAGATCCTGATGGAATTTGAAGCTCTTCTTTCCAAGAGACTTCCCAAGGGAACTGGTAAATACAAAGGTAAGCTTCCTTTGAAATTCTTTTCTTATAACCAGATAGGACACACTGCTATAAACTGCCCTAATGGTGATAGCAAGGACAAACCAGAGAGGTTCAAGAAGTTCAAAGGAGGAAACCAGAGAAACTATTTTGTAGCACTTGATGAAGGTGTCATTGATGAGGAATCAGAAGATGAAGAAAGTGAAGATATTGTGTTTGTATCAGTCAAGGAAGATGTGTCAGATAAGAAGGCTCTTGTCTCCCGTTTTGATAATTCCAATGAGTGGATTATTGACAGTGGCTGTTCTCACCATATGACTAGTGATCAGAGTAAGTTTCTATCTCTGGAAGAGTATGACGGTGGTGTGGTTCATTTCGGTAATGATACACCATGTATGGTAAAAGGTAGAGGGTCCATCTCTCTAAATGGAAGAAGTAGTGCCAACAATGTGTATTGGGTAGAAGGTCTCAGACACAACCTTTTGAGTGTTGCTCAACTGAATGATAATGGACTCACTCTGGAATTCAAAAATGGAGTGTACAAAATCAAAGGAAAGAGTGGTGAACTGACGGCTACTGGTATGCAGACCAAAGGTAACCTATTTCAGCTGAATGCTAATGTCAGTACATGTCTAATGGCTAAGTTTGAGGATAGCTGGATATGGCATAGGAGACTCTGCCATGTAAACTTTGATAATATTGTGAAGGCCAGTAAGATCAAGGCAGTTAGAGGATTGCCTATGCTGAGCAAACCAGAAAATCCTTTGTGCAGAGAGTATCAACTAGGGAAAATGTCTTCCTCAATCTGCAAAGGTAAATCTTTAACTGCAAACAATTTACTTGATCTTATGCATATTGATTTGTGTGGTCCTATGAAAACTAGGAGTGTGCAGGGAGATAGGTATTTTATGATTCTTACTGATGATTGCTCAAGAATGATGTGGGTCACATTCTTGAAGGACAAATTTGAAGCTTTTGGAAAGTTCAAAGACTTTAGAGCACTAGTTGAAAAAGAAAGTGGTAAGAGGATTAAGTGTTTAAGAACTGATCAAGGAGGAGAATTCACTTCCGGTGAATTCAACAAATACCATGAAGAGAATGGTATCAAGAGGCAACTGTCTGCCCCCCAGACTCCATAGAAGTATGGCCTAGTAGAGAGGAACAACCGGACTATGGTTGAAGTAGCTAGAACTATGTTGATCCAAGGGAAGGTTGCTCGAACCTTTTGGAGAGAAGCGGTGAGCACTACAGTCTACACAATGAACCGAGTACTCATAAAAAAGGGTAAGGATAAAACACCTTATGAGTATTGGACCGGTAAGATACCAGTGGTAAGCTACTTCAGAGTGTTTGGTAGTAAATGTTATATCAAGAGGAGTGAACATCAGAGCAAGTTTGATGCTAAATGTGATGAGAGAATATTCCTAGGGTATTCCACAAAGAGAAAAGCTCTCAAATGTTTCAACAATAGGACTCAAAGAATTGTTGAAAGCATCAATGTTAGAGTTGATGAAACCTCTGAGAAATCTAAGGAAACTGACAGTGAGCAAGTAGGAGATGAACCGGTAGTAACCTTCTGGGAACCGGTTGCAAAACAGCCTAGCACCAGTAACAGTGCTCCTACACCGGTAGATGGTGATGCTGATGAAGATGAGGATGAAGAAGAAAAGCAAGAGGAAACAACTAAGATCATTCCTAGGTATGTAAAGCTGAATCATGATCCAAAGAAGATCATAGGAGACAAGGATGCAGGAATTCTTACAAGAAGAAAGGTCAGAGAAAACTCTTGCATGATCTCTGAATTTGAGCCTAAAACATTCAAAGGGGCACATAAAGATGAAGACTGGATCAAAGCAATGTAAGAGGAACTTGACCAGATAGAAAAGAATGGTACATGGTCTCTGGTACCCAGACCTGAGCATAAAAATGTCATAGGCACCAAATGGGTTTTCAGGAATAAGCTGAATGAAGATGGCACAGTGGTAAGAAACAAAGACAAACTGGTATGTAAAGGATATGCCCAAGAAGAAGGAGAAGACTATGAAGAAACCTTTGCTCCAGTAGCCAGATTGGAAGGAGTTCATATGCTTCTTGCATATGCAACATTCAAGGGATTCAAAGTATATCAAATGGATGTAAAATCTACATTCTTGAATGGAATACTAGAAGAGGAGGTGTATATAGAGCAACCAGATGGGTTTGCCCTATCAGAAGATAGTGACATGGTGTGTAGGCTACATAAGGCCTTGTATGGACTAAAGCAGACACCTAGAGCATGGTATGAAAACTTGCACTCCCATCTTGTGAAGATTGGATTTGAGAGAACAAGTGAGGATAGTAATATCTACCTGAAGTCAGAAGGAGCTTAGATTCTAATTTGTGAGGTATTTGTTGATGACATAATTTTTGGAGGAGATGACAAGATGAGTCATGATTTTGTAGATGAGATGAAAAAGGAATTTGAGATGTCACTTATAGGGGAGATTAAGTTCTTCATTGGACTATAAATTCAACAAATGAAAGATGGAATCTTTATCACTCAGTCCAAGTATGTCAAAGAGGTGTTGAAGACTTTTGGCATGGTAGACAACAAACCGGTTGGTACACCAATGGTGACCGGTTGTAAATTATCAAAAGAGGATGACTCAGGGTTGGTAAATGAGAAGGAATACTGATCAATGATTGGTAAATTTCACTATGTAGTACATAGTAGACTAGACATTGCACATGCAGTGGGCATTACTGCATGGTTCCAGAAAAGCCCAAGAGAATCCCACTTGGTAGCAGTCAAGCGAATTCTGAGATATCTGAAGGGAACTACTGACTATGGATTATGGTATCCATACAATAATGATTTCAACCTAAAAGTGTTTATAGATGCTGACTGGGCTGGTAATGTGGACAACCGGAAGAGCACAACCAGTGGTGCATTCTTTCTTGGTGGTAGACTAGTCTCATGGATGAGTAAGAAGCATAGTTGTATCTCTTAGTCTACAGCAAAAGTGGAGTATGTTGCAGCATTTATGAACTGCACCTAGATAATTTGGATGAAGCATGTATTAAATGGCTTCAAAGTTCCTGTATCTGAACCAGTAAGTATATTTTATGACAACACAAGTGCGATTAACATCTCCAAGAATCCATTTTTACATGCTAGAAGCAAGCACTTTGAGCTTAAGTATCATTTCTTAAGGGAAAAGGTTCAAAACAAAGAGATTGTATTGGAACATATTTCCAGCAAGGAGCAGTTAGTAGACATATTCACCAAGCCTCTACCGAAGGCTACCTTTACCTATTTGAGAAGTGAATTAGGGGTGTTGCCCCTTCAAAAGGTGAACTAAAGGTGTGTGCTCCACATTAGTCAGGACTTAAATTGATATATCTTTTTCAGGATTGGTGTGTTGAAGGATGCTACTCCTTAGGGGGAGAAACATAGTAGAACATAGATGTATATGCCTCCACTTTGGCATTGTGGTCAAAGAGGGAGAAGATGTGAAGTGAAGAAGATATATGTAGTGTTGGGGGAGAAGATGTGAAGCGGAGAGATATCTTTGTATATTGCCATCAATGCCAAAGGGGGAGATTGTTGGCATATGTATAGAGTATGATGACATGATGATATTGTTTGTTGTCATTGATGTCAATATGCTGAAGAGTGAACTGGTATATTGAAGTGAGCAACTTGCAAGAGAACCGGTGAGTGAACTAGTATATTGAAGTAAGAAACTTGCAAGAGAACCGGTATGATGTTGTGAACCGATATATGTGAAAAAGTGAAGCGGTATGTCTATCCAAGTGAACCGGTATGTTGGAATGTGAACTGGTATACAAAATGTTTTGTATCAAGGTTTCATATGGTATGACTACCAGTTGGTAGTCTTAGCTTTAGGGTTTCTGGTTGAAGTGTTATATGCTTGTGTGATTAAATTGATGACATCGTGTGATGAGTTAGCATTGTAATGAAGAACAGATTGTGTTGCCACATCAGCCTTGTGCACGTGAAGGATCTTGCATGAAGGAGATTGATCCTATCTACCTCGGGAATGTACGAAGTCTCTATAAATGGTGGAGAATGCGTGATGGGTTATCAGCCTCCAAGAAGCGGTGAAGAACAAATGATGGAGAACGTCTTGAGATCTGTACAAGACTCTTGTAATCAATGCAATATGTTCAACAGTTAGGATTGAACTGACTGAATTGCCTAACCTAAATGTTTAGGGTTTAGGATTTATGCTACCGACCTATCTTTCCTATAAGGTCGATGTTGTTTTTCATGTTGAAGTTGTTGGCAAATGTTATGTGTGTATCTAAGTGCAGAGATACATGATTCTTGCCAAACCAGATAAGAGAGTAGATAATTGCAGAGTGTGATTGCAGAAGGAAGGAACCAAAGCGGATCTGCATTGGAATTGAGTGTTGTTACCAAATCATTGTAATACCTGTTGACCTCTAACCACTTCAACAGTTGGAAAATCCCTTAACAGGGTAGCTTTAACTGGCTTGTTGTAAATCCTTTAACAGGGTGACTCAAAATCATTGAGTTCTTAAAATCCTCTAATAAGGTAACCTTTAATAGGGTTTAATCCTTAACCGGGTATTTTAACCATCCCTTAACTGGGTGATCCCTAACAGGATCTGTTCCTAACAGAACCTATTGTAAAGTCTTTAACCGGACTAGGCTCCTAACAGAGCGGACTTCAAAAGGGTTCAAAGAACAACTTGTGGGTATTCATCCCCACCATGGTTTTTCCCAGTTGGGTTTCCACATGAAAAATATGTGTGTTATGTGTGATTCTTCTCATGTGATGCTTTTTTATTCTCTATCAAGCGGTAAAGCATGTTGAACCAGTAAGTCTTTACATTTATGTTGATGTATTACTAGTGTATGCATATGGGTGAACTAGAAATAAGATGTTAGATTGTGTGGAAAGCTAAGAGTTACCAGTTTATGTCTTTTACATTCTTACTATGTTTATCCGGTAGTAATCTGGTTTAGATTGGTGTTATTGCTTGCCAGTCAAGTACAATGTTTTCAGTCAAACCGGTTCAAGGGAAAGTGTTTTTGCCAGTACTGATTTAGCCCCCCCCCTCTTAGTACCAGTTTGGTGCTAATTGTTCATCATTGATTCATCACCTTCATGCTCAAGGAGTTTAATAATATACAAAAATATGATAATGATGTCGTCACAGACTTTAATGCAAGGTTCCAGAAGGCAATTCATAGATTATTTCAAGTGATGAGGTTAGATGAAAATGTATGTCTAACCACCTATTATAATGCCTTTGACCCTAAGATGGCCTATATCCCTAGGGATAAAAACCCACACAGTCTAAGGGATGCTTTTATAATTGCAATAAATGTGGAAATTAATAGGAAAGCATCAAGAAAAGTGTGAAGAAGAACTGATGGCAGACTGTGGCAAGAGAAAAAGCTACAACAATATAAGGCCTCTAGAGAAGAGGATAAGATTGAGAAACTGATGACTTTTGTGAAAGACCTTACAACAAAGGTGAGTAAGAATGATAAACCTCATTACAATTGGCAAAATAGGCCTACCAGGTTACATGATATGCCATATAATACTACCTGGAAAGATGACAAACTGGTGCAGGACAAGCCAAGAAGTACATAGAATCAGGATACTCCTTACCCTTTAAAAAGTGGAAATGTGCATAATATGGAGAATACTCCTTGGTGTACAACATGTGATGGACCACATTCCCCTTACTAGTGTGTTGTGGCTAGGGATTTAAAAGAATCAATGAGGAGTGAGGGTGAAATTAGGTATCAGAATGAAGATAAGCCTGTAGTAAATATGTTTGAAACCACTATTGACAGTGACTATGAGTCTTCATAGGATGAAGTAGATGAGTATGATGTACTAAGAAGCAATGTGAATTGCCATGGGTAATTAACAATTGATTGGCATCCTACTCTAAATGTGGTGACAATTGAAGATGAATAATTTCATCTTAGAAGGCCTATTGAGGAAGAAGTGAAGAACCTCACTAAAGATGCAATAGCTAAGGCCAAACACAACTATAACTTGAGAAGTAGAAAGAAAGATGAGAATCAGGGTAAGACTAGTTCCATGTTTATTAAAGAAATTTCTCAAAAAAAGGTGATTGATGGTAAAACTCTTGCCATAGATGGTCATCCTAAAAAGGATCAGCCTAACACTTCAGGGAAACCTAAGAAAGTTAGTGCAACTGGTAATTTATTAGAGATCACTGCTGATAAGAAGACAAGTCACCAAAAAGAAGATAAGGTTAAAGACCATTCCGAGTCTAATATTAATTCTACATTCGATATGACTCAAGCTTTAACCCAGATGAAAGTTACAGTACCATTGATAGAACTTTTTTTTAAAAAAGAACACAGAGAAGCTACATTTTCTTTGATTTCTAGTATATCAGATACAGATGCATCTTGACCAAAAGGTACTAAAAAGGAGAGAAAGGATCAAGAACAAAAAATCCCACAAATTTATTGTGGGAACCACAATTACTCAGGAACCTTCCCAAGTTGATCCTTTTTATGTGACATTATTAGTCAACAATAGACTAATAAAAAATTGTATGATAGATTCTGAAGTTGTTGCAAACATGATGCCATATGGGGTCATGAAGGAGCTAGGATTGTCAGTAAGTACCTTGTATGGGAATTTATATGCTATGGATAATAGAGAAGTACATGTTGTGGGCACAATGAAAGATGTAGAGGTGAAAATAGCAGCATTCCCTGAGGCAACCTATAAGATGGATGTCATAGTAACTGACACCAAGCCCCATTATGGAATTCTTTTATCTAGACAGTGGGCTGCAGTAGTTGGAGGAAATGTCTAACTAGATCTCTCATATGAAACCATCCCAGTGAATGGGAATCAGGTGAAATTATATAGAGAACCACATGCCCCAGTTGTCATTGAGAAAATAGATCCTAACATGCTTAATTGCATGATTGATGTGGACCTTGACAACTTTAGAATTGAACTAATTCAACCTCGGCTAAAAAATACAGACCCTATTGTTAATGAACTAGAATCTCAACAGGAAGGCCTGTGGCAGATGTACTTTGATGGAGCTTGTTCCAAAGAACAATCTGGAGCAGGAGTACTTTTGGTTTCCCCACCAAGTACTACTTTTAAATACTCCTTTACATTGGATTTTCAGTGTACAAACAATACAACTGAGTATGAGGCCTTATTATTGGGGTTGAAAATTTCTAAGAAACATGGGATTCAGTTGTTAAGAGTTTATGGAGATTCAGAACTTGTGGTGTCTCAAATAAGATCAAAATGTGCATCTAAGAATGACAGGTTAAAAAAGTATAAACATGCTGTTTGGGATGTGATTGAATACTTTGATGCATTTTCAATTGATTGGATTGAAAGGTCAAAAAATGTTATGTTCGACTTCTTAGCTAATGTTGCACTGAAAAATGATGATGTAACATTAACTGGAGTATCAATAGTTGAGATCAAGACCAGACCTGCTATTCCAGACAATGTGTATAACTGGTAGGTGTTTTAAAATGATGATGATATACTTAGGTTTGTACAATGCATTGATGACTATGAAGGTCAGAAAATCAACTATAATGCATTGGTAGAAATAGTAGATGGGAAAGAAACAATTTTTGGAAATGACATAGTTCAACTAGAAACAAATGAGATATCTAGAGGACTAGTGGAACTAGAGGGTATGTTCAGCTATACTGACGGTCATTTACACCAGAAGTCATCTACTAAATTGGAAGAACTAGAAGAGGTAAACTTAGGGACAAAGTCATCCCCTAAGTTGGTGTATATTGGGAAACATTTGTCTTCCCATATAAAGGCCAACCTCATTAATCTTTTAAAAAAGTATAAACATGTTTTTACTTGGTCTTATGATGACCTGAAGGTATATAGACAAGATTTATTTCAGTATGAAATACCTCTACATCCTAATGCTAAGCCTTCAAACAAAAGCAAAGACCTATCAACCCTCTCTTGGAACCCAAAATGTAGCAAGAATTGACCAAGCTGAGAGAAGGGGCAATTATAAATCCCATAAGGCATTTATCATGGGTATCCAATTTGGTTCCTATTAGGAAGAATAATGGGGACATAAGGCTCTGTGTAGATTTTAGGAATTTGAATGTCACTTCTCTTAAGGACAACTACTCATCGCCAAATATGGAATCCATGCTATAGAGGGTAACTGGGTGTGACCTACTATCAATGATGGATGGTTTCTCTAGGTACAATCAGGTATTGGTAAAAGACTTTAAGCAGTTCAAGACTGCTTTTACTACCCCTTGGGGAACCTATATTTATGTGAGGATGCCATTTGGTTTAAATAATGTTGGGGAAACTTTTCAAAGGGCTATGGATGTAGCCTTCAAATAATTTATTAAAATTATAATGGTTGTCTACCAAAATGACCTTACATGCTTTTAAAAGAAGGCAGATGACCACTGTGGTCATCTGGAAAAAATATTCTGCAGGGTCTTAGAATTTGGCTTGTCCCTAAATCCCAAAAAATGCCAATTTTCTATAGCTGAAGGAAAGCTACTAAGACACATTGTTTCCAAGGTAGTAGTCAGGATTGACCTTGAGAGAATTGAGGCTATTAACAAGGTGCCTCAACCTAAGAATGTTAAAGGAATTCAGTCCTTCCTGGGTAAAGTGAATTTTGTCAGAAGGTTTATAGCCAACTTTGTTGAGATTTTCAAGCCCATTGTTAAGCTGCTGAAAAGGGATGCTAAATTTTCTTGGGATGAGGAAGCAACACAGGCCTTCGAAAAGATTGAAAAGGCTATTCAGAGAGCCCCAGTGTTAAAATCTCTTGATTACAGTAAGCCTTTTTCACTATTTTCCTTTTCTTCTTACCATACAATAACAATAGTCTTGCTTTAGAAGGACGATGAAGGTTATGAGCATCCAATTTATTTTTATAGTAAATCCTTGCAGGATGCTGAGTTAAAATATGAGATTATGGAAAAACAAGCATATGCTTTGGTCAAGGCTGTTAAAGCATTCAGGTCTTATCTTGTGAATGCAAGAGTTGTTGCCTATGTCCCACATGCAGCTGTCAGAGACATTTTATCCTAGTTTGAAGTTACTGGTAAAAGCTGCAGGTGGATAAATAGGATACATGAGTTTGATCTTGAGATCAAGATCACAAAGTTGGTAAGAGGACTGGGCCTGGCCAAACTGATGACAGTGCCAAATCTTGTGAACATTGACATCAAGAATGTTGAAACTGAAGAGGTTATTGTCACTAGCATTGAAATGCAACCATGGTATTCAGAGGTTGTGTATTTCTTGAAAAATACAACATGTCCAGAGGGAATGACCCACAAGCAAAAGAGAACACTAAAGCTGAAATCACAGTAATGTGTTCTCATTCAGGGAGATCTGTACTGGAGAAATAAAGATGGGGTGTCATTGATTTGTCTAGATGATTCCCAAGCTCAAAAGGTTATGATAGAGATGCATAATGGAGTATGTGGAGGTCACTACTCAACATAGGAGTACTAACTGGTTTAGAATTTTCCATGCCAAATTTCTTCAATAACTCCCTTAGATACATAGTTTGACAGATAAAGATGCCTTTGTCAGTCTGAGTAATCTGCAAACCTAGAAAAAATCTTATTTCTCCAATCATAGACATTTCAAATTGACTCTACATATTATCAAAGAATTCCATGTATAATTTTTCTTCACCTCCAAACTTGATATCATCAACTAATACTTCAATAATTAGAATATCATCATTAGTGATCTTATAATATAGGTTAATGTCATCATTACCTTTTATAAAACCAATCTCTAGGAGCCTATTTTAATCCATATCGTGCTTTCCTTAATCTACAAACCATATCTTTGTCAGCTGTTAGTAAAAATCCATCAAGTTTCTCAATAAAGACTTCCTCTTCAAGTTCTCCATTCAGAAATGCATGTTTAACATCCATTTGATAGACCTTGTAGTTCTTATAGGCTGCATAAGCAATAAATAGTCTAATAGCTTCAATTCTAGCTACCGGTACAAAAATTTCACCATAATAAATTCCTTCCTTTTGAGAATATTCTTTGCAGACCAATCTCGCCTTGTTTCTTACAACTTGTCCATCCTCATTCAATTTTTTTCTAGAAACCCATTTAGTTCCAATAACATTCTTATTTTTAGGTCGGGGAACCAAAGTCCAAGTATTGTTCTTTTCTATCTGATCTAATTCATCTTCAATATCTTTCATCCAACATTCATCTTTACAAGCTTCAATTACTGATGCCAGTTCAGTCTAAGAAATGAAACATACCTCTTTATTTTCCAGTCATCTCCTTGTCACAACTCCCTTGTTTGTGTCTCCAATGGTCCGATTTTAAGAATCATTTAGCGCTACATACCTTGGTGTTTTCTAATTTTCAAGTTCTTTGTGCTTCTCTTCACTTACAGTTGAGTTTTCTAATAATGTCAGGGTAACTGGTTTAGTATTATGTTCCAGTACAAGCATTACCAGATCAATTATGATTATTTCCACTACCGGATTACTGTCATAAGATTAGCTTGGTATTTGTACTGCTCATCCATTTTCACATTAGCGCTCTCCACAATTCTCTGTAATATTTTGTTATAACATCTATATGCTTTGCTTTTAGTTGACTAACCAAGAAATATTCCTTCATCACATCTAGGGTCAAACTTTCCAATGGAATTATCTCTTTTGATATAACACTTACTTCCAAAGATTCTGAAATACTTAAGAGTAAGGGAATGACCAAACCATAATTCATAAGGTGTCTTACCAGTATCTCCTTTCATATGAACGTTGTTGAATGTATAAACCATTGTACTTACTTCTTCTCTCCAGTAGATATGAGGCAAATTAGCTTCCATCATCATGCTTCTGGATGCATCCAAAATAGTTATGTTCTTTCTTTCCACTATGTCATTCTGCTCAAGTGTCCGGGGTGAAGATAACTATCTCCTAATGCCATTCTTTTCAGAATAACAATTGAACTCACCGGATGTGAATTCACCACCTTGATCTGATCTTAGACACTTGATTTTAATCCCTATCTCTATCTCAACCATAGCTTTAAATATCTTGAATTTATCAAAGGCTTCAGATTTCTCCCTTAAAAAAGAAACCCATATCATTCTAGAATAGTCATCAATGATTAACATGAAATATCTATCTCCTTGAAAGATTCTTGTATTAGAAGGACCACATAGGTGAGTATGAATCAAACCAAGAATATCATTAGATTTATTAGGTATGCTCTTAAAAGAAGTTCTGATTTTCTTACACATTTGACATTCCTTACATACCGGATTATGAGGCTTCACAATCTTAGGTAAATTTCTAACTGCTTTAGTTGAACTGATCTTTATAATTCAATCAAAATTTACATGACACAACCACTTATTCCACATCCAACTTTCATCAATATGTGCAATCAAACATGTCTTTTCATTAGAGTTCAAATGAAAGATGTTACCTCTTTTTTGTGTACCGATTGCAATCTCCAATCCTAATTTTCTAATGATTTTGCACTTTCCATCATTGAATTGTAATTGAAATCCTTTTTCTACCAACTACCCTACACTCAAAAGATTATGATTCAGACCTTCAACATAATAGACATTATTACTGCTATTCTTACTATCCAATGAAATGGTTCCTCTTACTTTGATCATGCATGCCTTGTTATTACCGAATTTAACTTGACCATCATCAAATTATTGTAGGGTTAGAAACTTTCTTTTGTCTCTTGTCATATGATGAGAACATCCACTGTCTATTACCCATTCATATTTGTCTTCAAATTTTGCTACAGGGGCCTTTTCTTCATTTATGATAACTGGTTATGGATCATCTTCCTTCATAGCATAAAATACCCAGTCGTTTACATTGCCAGATCCACTAGCTGAATCTCCCACTAGTTCTTCTTCTGAGTCATCAATTAATCCTTCCTCATTAGCATAGTGGCATGATTTGTTTTTGTTTCTCTCGTACTTATGCTTGATCTGATATTCAGGGTTAGGCTTAAAATATCTTCTGTCTCTTTCACCAAATTTTGAATTCCTTTCAATACATCTAGATGCAAAATGACCTACCTTATTACATGCAAAACATTTGAAAGGATATTTTCCTTCATAATTACTTCCTAATGGACCTTTAGGTATCCTTCTAGCAAATAAGGCTTCAAGTTTCTCAGGCTCTTCATCTTCTTTCCTAATCTTTTCCAATTCCTTTGCATACAAAAATTTCCAATCTTGCTTTTTGGTTGATGATGTAGATGACTTCAATGTAGTATCAATATTTGCAACTCTTGGAGGACCAAATTATTCAAGCTCAAAAGAAGATATCTTCCCAACAAGAGTATCTCTATTGACAGAAGAATTAGGCATGGTTCTTAGTTCATTAATTGTAGTTACCTTCATCTTATATGTCAGTGGAAAAACCCTTAACACTTTTGAAACAATCTCTTCCTCACTCAAACATCCACTACAACACTGAATTCCTAATACCATTTCATTTACCCTTTCCATGAATGCATAAATTCTTTCATCTTCCTCCATCTTCAAGCTTTCACATCTTACCCGATAACATTCAAGTTTTGCAATTTTAACAGTGGGATCACCTTCATTCAGAGTCTCCAACTTGTACCATATAGATTTTTTTGATGATTTATGTGATGGTCCCATGATTTGCTGATTTGATAAGGCGCTTAAGAGGGTTTCTCTAGCTATGCGGTCATTTTCAATGTTCTTTTCCAAGTCTGTCGGTGCAGGATTGCCAGATATCAGATCATGAGGAGTGTAACCTTTCTGAGTTATTTCCCAAATTTCCTTTCCAATGCATCTTAAATGAGTCTCCATTTGAATCTTCCATACTCCATATTTTGTTCCATCAAGCCTATGACTGTCCTTTTGGAAAATAGTAGTTGAACTATTAGTTGCCATAAGATCTTCCTCAAATAGTAAAGCTTCTGCAAAAAGAGGACCAAGCTGTGATACCAATTGTTAGAATAACAGATGAACAATTGAGAGGGTGAATGAATCAATTGCTAACATATTATGTGAATTAAAGCACTTAAAACCTTATACTAAAATATCTGATAAAGCATTAAATCATAATTAAAAACCAAGAATCAATATGATGAAACCATAGCACATAACACCATGATTTGTATGTGGAAAACCCGGTAAAGGGAAAAACCATGGTGGGAAATCCTACCCATAGTCAAATGATACTTCTGCATAAAGTATATGATTACAATAGGGGCCTGCACATGCAGAAAGACACACTGCCTAGAGTGCACTGCTCATCACAATGGAGTCTTACTGAGTATAGAGGAGGAAAACGCCCATAACAACCATAATCTTGAGGTGGTTCTTCTTTCTAGATTGTTGTCAACTGATAATCTTCCCAATCCAATACTTCTACTGGAAGCCGGTAAACAACCATAACAGCTAGTGTTGACATCAATGACAAAACATCAATGCAACACATAATCAATTCCATCATATGGTCAACACCCCAAAGCAATATGAGGCATGATGAGAGACCATAAAAGATAGAGAGAGATATTAGAGGTAGGAGGAATCTACTCCCACCAACACTCATAAAACAAAGCAAAAAATACACAATCAATAGACCACGGGTGAAAGAAAAGGGCCCATATAACACTAACATAACTACTGCCAAAGAGATGGTGAAAGAAATCCTTTGTTTCTTCCCTACACAAGTAAAATTTGTTAGCCATACCAAAACCTCTATTGTAGAGATTATTAATCTTTGTAATCTTATTTTGGGAAAGAAGCCATAATTTTTTCTTAACCTTGGGAATCAAGTAAGAGTTCCAAACTACTACACATAAAGGTTGAAGGGGGCAAAATGCCACTTGAATCTTCAAAGCATTAGGAACCAAGAAGGACCCAACTAAAGAGCCTGGATAAACAAATGAATCAACCCTATGGACAATAAGGATGTGAACTTTAGATAGGAAAGCTTGCAAAGGAGAAAGAGTTGGTTAAAGAGTGTATAGATCAATCCACATTGAATCAATAATATAGTCAACCACTCAACAACCAATCTGTTGAATACAGAGATCACAAAAATAAGCCCACAGACATAGAGAGAGGGGGCAATCCCCAAGCCACTAGTCATCCTAGAACCAAATATTAGTGCCATTCCTAAGAGATCATCTAAGTCCCCTAGCAATGATAGATTTTAGGATAGAGATATAGTTCCATAAGGTAGACCAAGATGTCAACGAGCTAGAATCAAATAAGAATTCCCTAGAATGAGAATAAGAGGCCAACTACTTGCAATGAGCTACGTTGATTTTTTAGAAGGCCAAACCACCAAATCTCTTAGGAAGGCAGACTTGATCCCATGCCACAAGATGTAATATATTCTTTGATTATAAACTAGTACAAAGAAAATGATTTTTGAATTCATTCCATCTTAACAGCAAACTTTCTTGGGACTGGAAATAGGCTCACAGCTTAAACATGTAAATTCAGAAGAGAACATTTGATTAACTAAGTTTACTAGCCTATCTCAATAAAGCCCCTTTCCAACTAGCCAATTTAGATTAAAGTTTATCAATGAGGGCCAACCAAAAGTAGTCATGGATAGAATTTGTACAAAGAGGAAGCCCAAGGTAAGTGGGGGGGAGTTTCTCAATGCGAAACCCAAGAATAACATCAATTCTAAATAGGATCTCTCTATTTAAGGTGCTCAAGTCCAACTTAGGCACATAGTATTATTACATGTTTCTAGGTGAGTATGTAGAGTTTATTATTTTTACTTATGCTTATAGTAAATTATGTCAGGTAACATTGTACCTACCCTTGCACCTCATTGGTGCTCTCTTTCTAACTCTTGCCTATATAAGGAAGGGTGTTGTACATAGTTTATTATCTCAACAAAACATTATCATTTCTTGGTGAATAATTATTTTTTATCTCTATCAAAGAAGCTTGCATTTGTGTCGTGGCTACTTGGGAGCATTTCTCCAACATGGTACCAGAGCTGGTTGTTTTGCATCTCTTCTTAGATTTGAGACCCCACAAACATGTTGAGTTTTCAGCCGTTCGATTGTTTAGCTGTATAATTGTGTATTGCCATTTGAAATTTTTCAAATTTCTATTTGAACAAAAACTTTGAAAGTGATATTTGACTCCTGGCTATGATTTGATTGTGATGTGAACTGATTCATATTTTTGGTTTTCATTATTACTTGAGGCATTGACTAAGCTAGCTGATTTCATTTGTGATGCATCAAATATATTGTTTACAATTTGTGGCTAGTCATTTCTTTTGATTAGTTGTGTTTTTTGTTTTTGGCTTTCTAGAGAAGTCGTATTATCAGGTTTCCTTTCATCACTCAACCCATTCATTTTTGAAAGGTATTTTATTTGATACATGTTTGTTGCAATTTCATCCATGTTTGGAGGGCTCAGAGGTCTAGTGATAGATCAACCTAGTTTTGCCTTCATTTATTGGCGATTTGTCTATTGTCTAGTTGATTTTATTGACTAGCATTTTTGGAGTATTTTTTTTTTGTCTACTCAAAGAGGCTTCTTGGCACAAAATATTCTTTGAAGTTCATGTTTATTGATAGTGTTTTGTCTTGCGCCAATACATATATTCCTAGCATTGGCTCGCAAGGAACATATGTTCCTTGGCAGCAAGTTTCACAAATGAGACAAGACATTCTCAACTTTTTGGCTGGTGTTTATTTCTTAGTCCATGCATTTTAGCTGTGTGGGTATGTCTATCTACATGCTTGCACTAGTGGTTTGAGAAGCAATTTACTCTTTGTTAGGTTTTTTGGACCACCTTATTGGCCAATTGGCGGCTATCTTCGTTTCTAGATCTGGCGGTTTTATTGGCCCATGTTGAAGTTCAGTTGATTGGTGAATCTTTTAGTGATCAAGTTTGTATCTGACAAAAAATGTATTCTTGTATCGATAGATCTATATTCATTAGGGCATTGGTATTATTAGTAGGATAGGGTTTGGAGCTAGGCATTGGTGGACCTGCAAAGCTTAGATCATTTTGGCATCACATTGGGGATATTTATTTGTCATTCAAGAGGCATATTATTTATAAAGGCTTTATATAACCAAGAATTTGTAATGGATGTTTGTGAAAAAGCTCACATGAATTGTATCTTGTCCTGACTTGCGATTCATGACACTAGTGGCTTGGATATTGGTCACCTCTAAATATCGCTTGGTGGGATTTGGCTAGTGGTGGAGGTGATTTGGTGCAACTTGTTCGCCAACAATCAGTCCTAGTGACCCCAAAAATTTAATTCCTTGGAGAAAAGTACCATGCCTCTACAAAATTTTATTTTCACCATCATAGTTATTTAAATCTGGCAAAACTATTTTGTGTATGGAAAATTGCAAAAATATTTTTATCCTTTTAGGAGGTGTGATTTTTTGCATATTGGCTCTTTATCTATCATGTTGGACCCTGGCATTGAGCCATTCACACCATATAAGTTTCCCACATGAAATCTTATGATGTACTAATTATTGCAATCTTAGGGTCTTTGCCAAATGTTGGATGATGACTAGCCTGAGTTCACTAGGAAAACTGATAAGTTTACATTCATAGAAATAGATTAGATAAGGAAAAAGAATTCATAGGTCTTCACGTCCCACACAATTTTTTATTTGATATTATTGAGTGTAAAACACCTAGGAAGGTGTGGGATAAGCTTGAGTCATTGTATGGTAAGGTCAACCCATTTAACATCTTGTAGCTTGAAGCTAACCCCACTTCTCTCATTCTAGATACACTTATCACTATTCAAGACTTCCTTGCACAATTTAAGCTGGTTTTTTCATAGTTGAAAGGTTGTGGTTGTACCGAAGAAGACAAGGAATGCATTTTTTTATCTTGTACAAGTTGAGAGGTCCTTTCCAAGTTTTTGCCTCTAGCTTCTATTCTACAATGGATGATATGGGAGAAGCTCATACGATGCCTACATTTGAGGAGTTTTATGATGACCTAATTAGGTAGAAAGCCAAGTTGATTCAAATGGATGCTCTTCCTAAGAGCTATGCTTTGGTGCCTCACCCTTCTAAAGGAAAAGATAAGCATAAAAACAAGTCCAAGGTAACATCTAATGAGTCTTCCCCCACCTCTTCTATAGAGACCCATCCTAAGAAGGAGAAACCAAAGTGCCCCTTTTGTAATAGAACATAGACATAGTGAAGACAAGTGTTGCAAGAAGAATAAACCCACTTGTGGTTTTTCCAAGAAAGAGGCACATGAGGAATGAAATTATTATAATCTAATGAGATTTATGAGTTGAAGCAATTCATTAAGGAGCATAAAATTTCAACAAAAAATGAGGTTACATCTCCTAAGATTTTTTGAAAGGGCAATGCCTTGATTACTACTCATGCATCTAGGGATGTTGGATTAGGAGCTTCAGTTCACATTTCACATTCAAGAGATACCTTCATTCTAGATTCTCTAAGAGCACTATTTCAAGATAGACAAAAGAATATTTTAAATCCTTCTAGGAGGTGTGATTTTTTGCATATTGGTCCATTATCTATCATTTTGGACCCTAGAATTAAGCCACTCACACAAAAACAAATTCACACACGAAATCTTAAGATGTCCTAATTATTATAATCTTAGGGTCTTTGGCAAATGTTGGATGATGACAAACCTAAGTTCACTAAGAAAATTGATAAGTTTGTTCATAGAAATAGATTAGATGTGGCAAATGAAATCATAGGTCTTCATGTGTCACAATATTTGTTATTTCATATTATTGAATGTAAAACACCTAGGAAGGTGTGGGATAAGCTTGAGTCATTGTATTGTAATGTCAACCCATTTAACATCTTGTAGCTTGAAGTTGACCTCACTTCTCTCATTCCAAATACATTTCTTACTATTCAAGACTTCCTTGCACAATTTAAGATGGTTTTCTCATAGTTGAAAGGTTGCGGTCATACCAAAAAAGACAAGGAGTGCATTTTTTTGTTCTTGTCCAATCTGAGAGGTCCTTTCCAATTTATTTTTTTGTAGCTTCAATTCTACAATGGATGCTATTGGAGAATCTCATAAGATTCCTCCATTCGATGATTTTTATGATCACCTAATTAGGTAGCAAGCCAAGTTGATTCAAATGGATGCTCTTCCTTAAGAGCTATACTTTGGTAGCTCACCCTTCTAAAGGAAAGGATAAGTATAAAAAAAAATTCAAGGCAACATCTAATGAGTTTTTCTCCACCTCTACTATAGAGACTCATCCTAAGAAGGAGAAACCAAAGTGCACCTTGTATAAAAGAACCTTGACATAGTGAAGAAAAGTGCTACAAGCAGAATAAATCCGAGTAAACCCATATGTGGTTTTTGCAAGAAAGTGGGACATGAGGAATCATTTTTTTACAGGGAGCTTTATGAGTTGAATAAATTCATCAAGGAGAATCAAATTTCAATCAAACATGATGTTACATCTCCTAAGAATTTTTGCAAGGGTCATGCCTTGATTACTACTCGTGCATCTAGGGATGTTGGATGGATCATTGATTTAGGAGCTTCCATTCACCTCACCCATTCAAGAAAATACCTTGATTCCTGATTCTCTTAGAGCACCATTTCAAGATAGATAATTGATTGGAAACAATCAAGTAGTTCATGTTGCTACTTGATTGGTGATAGTTTTCTAGATATAGGAAAAGTGCATAATGTTCGTTTGATCCCTAACATTTCTCATAATCTCCTATCACTATATCAAATTATATAGTAGGGCAACATGGTTGATGTTATGAATTGCATGCACAAAGTATCAATTATATGTAGATAAGTATGAAACATAGGAATAAAAAACACAAAAATAATAACAATGAAAAGACAATTTTAATGTGGTTCACCCAAACTCAGGTTATGTCCACAAAAAATAGAGTCCAATATTATTATCCATTAAATCAAAACCGATTACAACAAAAAATCCCCTTGCAACTCAATACTGCTGCAATATTCCCCCAAATCCTCATCGAAAAATATGGGGGGAAACCGTTCCGATAGAAGTAGGGAAAATTTAACCTCCGAGGTTCATTAGGATCCATATAACAACAATTTAGTTTGCTCAAGGTTGAATGTTTATTCACCATCCCACATGAGATGATTTTGTAGCTGGTAGGTTAATCATTAGCCCAAGGAGTTTACATTTCACACTTCATTGATAATGATCATGCTTATATCCCCTTGAGAGCTCAATCTAGTGACACTAATGATGATTCATATGTTTCATTGAATCCTCCTTCTAGTGAGAGGAGTAGTTTTGATGGGTTTCTGGGATTAATCGTTGTTCCTCCTACACCTTCTTCTTCAAATTTGAAGATTGTTTCTATTTAGCAGGTTGATCATAGTTATCTAGATCATTCTTTGTTGGATGAACTTTTGGAAGGTATTTAAGATTTGTTTGTTGAGTCTCCTCTTTCAAATTTTGGAGACATACTTGTGGGAAATTCTCTCCTATTTTATAATAATTTGAGTTCTATTATTGATTCATCTTTGGAGATTTATGGGTTTCCCCCTTTGTCACATTTCAAAGTTGAGTTTAACCATGAGTATTTGGTGTCTTATTCATACTCGGAGACCTCTACTTAGTTTTTAGAGACTTCTATGGTGATACTTCTAACTTCTCATGTAACCATGGATATGGAGTTTCTTCTACATGCACCATTAAAATTTCTTCTTCCTAATGGGAGACATATTGTTTGTTAGCATGGGCATTTCTCTTGGCTTCTGACATGTTTTTCATGGTTTTGAGGATACTTCATCGCAGGAGGGGGAAGTAATGTTCTCTCTATCTTTCCCTTAGTTGGAGAGGTTATTGTATTATATTTTTGTGATGGATCTCACTCTTGGGGGCATAATGGAGACTTTCATTCATCACTTTTTCTCCTTTTTCTCTTTGTTTGTAAGTGATTAATTGCATGATTAGTTATATAGAGGTACCTAAAATGGATTTCATATTGCATTTTTCTCCCTAAGGTGCACTTTATGTCTAGGGAGTCAGAATAAATATGTTTTTCCTATTTATGGTGCATAAGTCCATTTAGCCACATAGTATTTTTACATGTTTCTAGGTGAGTAGGTAGAGTTTATTATTTGTACCTATGCATTTAGTAAACTATGTCAAGTAGTTGTATCTACCCTCACACCTCATTGTTTCTCTCTTTCTAACTTTTTCATATGTGAGGAGTGGTATTGTACATAGTTTATTTTCTTAGCAATACATTCTTGTTGAATATTTATTTTATCTCTTTGTTGAAGAAGCTTGCATTTGTGATCATGGATGCTTGGGAGCATTGCTCCAACATTCCATAGTGAGGAGTGAGAACTCGTAGAATAAAAAAGTAGAAGGGAGATGAGTGAAATCCATGTAGAGAGCTAGAGAGTGGGAGAGTTCTCATGAGGTTATTTTTCTTATGGAAGCTATAATTCTATAAATAGTTATCAAAGAAAAACTAGTAAGATAACTCTAGGAATCCTCCTCAACCCTCTTTAGTAAATAACTATTTGGCAGAAAATCTATGAAATAGTTCATCCAAGATGACTATTGGGTTTCTATAACTAAAAGTTCAACTATATTTTGTTGTTATTCTATTTAATACTAATTTATAGTAAAGCTATAAAAAAAATTTCTTGGTATGATTCCTAGCAAATAAAGGTCTAGGTTAAATGTTCATAATATTAGTTAGAAAAAATTGAATATATGGACCCTACAATATTACCTTGTGCTTGTGAAATCCTAGAGTCAAAATGGCAAGTGATTAGTAAGAGTTTTATGCATGGTGTTATACTTCAAAAAAATTGTTATGAAATGATCCTAGTTGTAATAGATTATATTATAAAAGTCACCCATTTTATACAAGGATTTTTTTGGATGGTTACAAAAACATTTATTTAGGAGATATTTAGACTTCATTAAAGTTGTGAATTACTTCACATAGCTTCAAAAAAAATTTTATTTTGAAGATTGTGGACTTAATTGTATATCATTAGAAATTAACACAATGAAAGAAATTGTTAATCTTAAAGGGTGAATAAATTCTTAAAGGATTTATTATAAAAGTATTCTATGATATAGGAATAAAAATGGTATAGATACCCACCTCTATATGAGTTTGTAAATATTGATTCATATCATTCTATTTTAAAAGTAGTTTGACTTGACAAACTATATAGAAATAATATCTAACATCGATTAGTTGGGATTAACTTAAATATAGCGTAAAAATTGATCTAAAAGTGTTAGTAGAGTAGAAGATAAACTCAAATTAATTAAAAAATAAATGTTTCAGGCCATTGATAGGAAGAAGAAAACTAATATCTAAAATTGAATAGCAAGATAGTTTCTTGTCGAAAACAACATTATTCTTATAATAAAATCTCATAAAAGTTCAATCAGGTTTAGCAAACTAGAAAATTTTAATCACTAATTTGTTGTTCATCTTTGTTCATTTGGAAGCATACAAATTCATTACCCAACTTTCTTTGTCACTACCCCTTTCTTATTGCATAAAGTTTTTAGCATGCATCAATTAAAATTCTACTTAGTAGATTTTTCTCATTATGTTGATTTAGAATATTTATAGTTCATAGAGACAAGGATGGCAATGATAGTGCCTCCTAGAGTGCTTAAGGTTCACAAGTTTTAGAAGAGAAGTAACTTAGATGAAAGTACAATAGTGGTAACATCTATACTACAATGCCATGCGGTAGGACTATCAAGACTTTCACTAATGTTCTCCACATCCTTTTTCATAATAATTTAAATACATAATAGATTCAAACAAACCTTTATCGTGATTAAGGGAATAGGATGAGTAGTTTTTCCCTTTGGGGTAGTATGTCAAATATTATTTTTATTAGTTATTAAGGAGATATCTACTTAATGGTTGATTAATGTATTAATTTATCCTCAATAAATATTTTAATCATATACTAAAACAAAAATTGTATTATATTTTGCATGACAATAAAATTTTTATATTTTGTTACAATATGGAATGCTCTTGATATAAATTGATACATAGATTCGACATGATATTTAAACTTGATGAATCAACGAATGATTCTTAAACTATATGTAATTGATATCTTATTTTTTTATCATTATAATATTTATTAATGAAATGTGCTAACTACCATATTTTAATAAGATATGGATGTAGAATACATTTTCCTTCTCATTCTATTTATAGAGAGTATAACTTCAAGAGGAAGACAAATGTCAACAATAAGATAGTAAAACCATAATAATATAAGAACTCACAAATTTGCGCTTATTTGTTATTTCATTATATAATGAATTAATCATAGGCATGTAGATCCATCACCCAAAGATCATGTTAAGTTCATCTCTTCTTTTTAATGCCTATACGGCAAGTACTCTATTTTTATATTTCAAACCATGCTTGATTTCAGTCAATTATTATTTCTAAGATTTAGCTAACACTATTTCTAAGAATATAAACTTGTATTAAATTTACAGTGCTTTCAACCCCTAAAATAATTCTAAATGATTTTCGTTCTGTTGCAAGGAGTCTAGACAGGAGAGAATGAACTCCTATTAGTTGAAACAAGGATTGTTGATCTATCCAAAAGTAGTAGTATTGATCTTTCACAATTAGAACTTAATAGTCAAGATAGATAGTCTATTTATGAAAAATGGTATGGCTAGAACACATTTAGACCATTCATAGCATCATTTAGACTCATATACTGCTGCTAACACTAGCCCTCAATATTAATAAATAATGTATCACTAATGTGCATAATCTTAAGAATAGTAAGATAATATTTCATAATTTATACTTCCGAGTTGCACTAAAAGAACTATCATCTAAATAGTCAAATTTTCTTCTTCCCATATTAAATATGAACATGTTAATTAAATATAAGAAGCTTCCATTGATATGTCTGTGGTTTTCCATATCCCAGTCAATTTTCAATCATCTATTCTGCACGGATGTATTCTTATTTTCTTTGTAGTAACCAAGTCTTCTGTAAAATAGAAATATCATCGTCAATGAATTCAATTTTGTGAAGGAAAAATGATTGAGAAACATTATCTTAAAACCAAATCATTTTCAGCGTTAGGAAAATACACAAGGACAGTTATCAGAGGCGCGTTAAAGAGCTCAAACGAATTGTAATAATCATCGCAGACCATTACTAAACATCTGGAAAACTGCTCCGTATCTTATTCACTTACAGGACAAAACATAAAATTACACACACATAAACACAAAAGACACTTAAGAACGTCCACGCTTATTGTACGAATTGGTAATTAGAGCTCTTTACCAAGGCTTTAAGTGATAGACGGAAGATAGAGAAGAAGTATGCCAATTTTTTTCTGAAGATGGTGCAGGTGCAGGTGAGGATTGATCAGTAATTGTTATTTTGAGCTTCAGACCATTTTGGCAATGCTTCCCCACTCCACAGATGAACCATACATTCCCAGTTCCAATAAACTCCAGCACGTCCTGTCCGCTCTCCAACCTGGGAAAGATGGGTTCTTTAACACAGTTTGCAAATGATGACCCATTTACAACTAGCACGTTGTGTACACCCTTCGGATAGTTGAACACTGTAACGATCAATAAGTGACAATACAGAAGTTTAGTTTCAGGCCATAACTATTACAGCAATGCATAAGTATATATAAAAGTAAAATTGGAAAGTGACAAAATTACCCAGTCTGTCTCCAATATGGAATTGTTTGTCTTGCACCCAAGCCTGGTAGTCAAAGTCAAGTGTCCAACCTTTCTCGTCGCCCACTGTAAACACTTTTGCAGCATTAACGGGGTCACATACCATAATTGTTAATGATAGTGAGGCCAACGTTATAAGAGAAACCAGACTCTTGGTGGCCATTGAGCTGTGTCTTTAAACACTTGTTAATTGTTTAGAAGGGTGAACATGGATGGGATTAAGTTGGTGTGCATGAGTATTTATAGCCTGACCATACAAATGGCGCCGGCCGCAGTGCCAAATGGAAAATACCATCGGGAATCTCGCCTTATCGCATCAAAATGAACGATTACCCTAACACACCAAAATGTTCCACGTGTCTCGCATCTCTTGCCGGCGGAGCAAAGGCATTCAACCCATCGATCAATGCTTTATATCAATGTTGTTGTTTTCATTTTTCCAGACAAGAAAAAGGTTTAAAAGAGTGACGTTACTTCTTCAGCATTTGAAAATTAATAATAGTAATGTGACATTAAATAAGAGCTAGCTTTAGTTATTTATAATTTTATAGTCAAGAATGTATTTATTTATAATTTTCTTTTATACTTTTTCTAATAGTCATTTCTCTATTGTTTATTTGAATTACAATTATTTATATCTATCAATGATTAAATGGCTTTCTAGGAAGTGTATCTTTATAAGAATCTTATGTATTTATTAATTAACAAGATTATATTTAATTACATTTATTGATCATTTGAGAAAGAGCTAGATATCATTGGTACATTTGTTATTCCGTCTATGTAGGAAAATCTTGTTAAGTGACTTCATATTCTTTATGGTATTATTATTATTTTTAAGCTAGCCATTCTACGACAGTTGTAAAGAAAAATAAATGTTTATTAAACTTGATACATCAAACGATTATGATAGGGTTATATAGTCCTTCATAAGAAATGCTCCTTCTAATTTTGGTTTTAACTCAAGATGGATTGAGTAGGTTATGTGTTGTGTGGCATGTTTCTTCATACTCTAATTTACTTAAAAGTATCTAATCTTTGCTACATTTATCTTTGGCAAGGCTATCTTTAAGTGACCATGTTTCTTGTTAACTTTTCATTCTTATAGATGAGGATTTTAGAAGGTTTTCAAATATATAGTTATTGGTACTATTTAGGGTTGGAAGGTGGTAAGTAAACTTGATTATTTTGTTCATATTTACTTTGTGAGTAATATTACTTTGATGGGTGTTGCAAAGATTTAGAAGATTGCTAATTTTCAACATATATCATGCATAGAGATTTTAGAGTTATTACAATCATAACTCTAACATTATTATTTTTTATTTTTTTACTAGAGCACATGCATATAACTTCTAAAAATGGGAGTGCCTCTAAGATAATACATGTTTATAAGCCATATGACTACCAAAGGGTTGTTGGAAATTAGTAGGATTCGTAAGTGATCTAAAATAATATGAAAATTGTCAATGATACTTGGTCTTTCACAAGCATATCATTCATCAAGTCCACCTTAATTTCCTATAGAAAAGCATCCTCTATAATATATACAAACATTTTTAGTATTGGTGTTGTTGACATTTTTTCTCCTATATAGAGACGTGAAGAAAAATACGAGGAAGAGTAAGTACTTCAAAATATAATTTCGTACATTAAGAGCACTTGTGGTGAGGCATAATAGGAGAAATTATTATGTGATTATTCTCCCAAAAATCACTTAAAATTAACATGAACTAATTTTTCTATAATGAAAATGGTATAGTGAAAAGGTGTAAGGCTTGGTGATAAATAAGTCAATCGACATAATTTAATTAGGTTATACAAGTAAATTATTTACCCATGATATTGATTTATTTAGATATGTAATAAATATTGAATAATAGTAACAAAAATAGATAATAAATAATTAAAAATATAATAGATAGCTTGTAATATGCTTATTTGATTGCAATAATGTCATGTCTCCTTTATATATAATATAATTTTATAGATAAATCACCAAATTCAAATAAGATGATCTATTTCTTGTAAGCCCTTTCAGGGCCAACCTTGTTATCTAAGTTGTAATTTTTTAGATTTATGGTCCAAGTGCCCATTTGGGATATGCTAATAGTCTTAAGGAGATTTTTTAATTGATATCTATCTATCAAAAATATGATACTGATATTTTAAATTTTAATTGAGAAAGTTCCAGGGAGGTACTGGTGTGGCCATCTAAACTTTGTTGGCATTATGGATGAATTGATTATGTGTTGCATTGTTGTTTTGTCATTGACGTCAACACTAACTATTATGATTGGTTACCGACACAGGTTTTGGTTACCAGTAGAAGATCTAGTATTACCGACAGAAGAGACTATCTCTTGATCACTTCCGACATGTTTGGATCAGTGAACTATGTTTGATTTCATGTGTTATATGCTCCATGAGTATGTTTTGGTCAGTTGGTATTGGTTTGGTAATCGGAGGCTATCATACACTCTGGAAAACCCTTATCAACACTGGTTTAAGACTTTACCGACAGATCTTTCATTGAGCAATCATGACAGGATGCATAATTGGTGTTGGTGCAACTTCTTCATGGATTTCAGGATGCTGAAGATGTTCTTTGATCATGCTTCAACTGCTTGATGAAATCGCTTTGCCGTGGTGGACCCAGAATAGGTCTGGTACCTATCTAGGTTATGGACTGGTAGCATGCTAACTTGTACTCTACACATTACCGAGATGTTTCGAGATGGTTTATAAATTTGTTATTAATGTTTTGGTCTTAAGCCAACATGGCATATCATTGTAATAAGGTATTATGTAATGATCTTATTGTAATATCTTTTATGCAGCTGACCTAATTGGTTTAGGCCTTAGGGTTTGTATAAATAAGAGGTAGTAACTCTTTGTAGAGCATCATGGCTATGAAAAGGTCATGGTCAAGGAATGTAATGTGCGGATATTGTAGTATCATTCAGGCATAGGAGTTGCTCGATCATTGATGATTGAATTGGATTCAAAAGAGGATTTAGTCCTCCGACATTGAGCTTAACCATATTTCCGATTTTTCCACTTACAAATCATGGTGTTATGTAGTATGGTTGCTTTACATTGATTATCTAGTTAATTGTTAAGTTGTATTGTTTACCGATATCTGTTTCTACTAGCATCTTTATGTGCTTTACCAGTACTTGATTTGTTTTAAGGTTGTATTATGGATTAAAAGTTATAATCTGTCAACAACTGATTCACCCCCCCCTCCCCCGCTCTCAGTTGTTCACCGGTTATCCTAACAATTGGTATCAGAGCTTTGGTCCTGTTTTGCAGAAGCTTAACTGCTTGGGGTAGATCCTATGACAACTAACACTTCTCATCCACTGGCAACTATTTTTCAGAAGAGAAATCCCTAAGCTTGATGGAACAATTATGGGATATGGAAAATTAGAATGGAGACTCATCTTAGATGTCTTGGCAAGGATATTTGGGAGATCACTGAGAAAGGTTACACACCTTATGATCTGGCATCTAGCAATCTTGCTCCTACAGACTTGGATAAGAATATTGAAAATGATTGCAAAGCTAGAGAAGCCCTCTTATGTACGCTTACTAATCAGCAGATCATGGGATTGACTGATAAATCATCGGCTAAGATTATGTGGGACAAATTGCAAAATTTGAATGAAGGTGACCCTACTGTCAAAATTGCTAAACTTGATGGTTGCTAGGTAAGATATGAAAACTTGAAAATGGAAGATAATGAAAGAATTATTTTATTTATGGAAAGAGTAAATGAGATTGTCATGTGAATTCAATGTTGTGGAGGATTTCTAAGTGAAGATGAAATAGTTTCCAAAGTATTGAGATCCCTTCCATCGGCTTACATGATGAAGGCAACTACAATTAATGAGTTAAGAACAATGGCAAACACTTCAGTTAACAGAGACATTCTGATTGGGAAATTATCTTCTTTTAAGCTTGAAGAATTTGGATCTTCTAGAGTTGTAAAGACTGAACCTGCTTTTCATGCATCATCATCATCATCATCTACTGGAAAAAGTGATTGGAAAGCCCTATATGCAAAAGAATTGGAAGACATGAGGAAAGAAGATGAATAACTTGAGCAACTTGAAGCCTTATTTGCTAGAAGAGTACCTAAAGGACCAACTAGAAGTAAGTATGAAGGAAAAGAACCTTTTAAATGTTTTGCATGTAATAAGATTGGTCATTTTGCATCTAGATGTCCTGAAAGGAATGCAAGGTTTGAGGAAAGAGTTAAGAAATCTTTTAAGCCTAACCAGAATAGATATAGATTCAAGAAAAGAAAACAATGCTACATAGTAGATGAGGAAAGAGTAACTGATGACTCTAGAGATGAACCGACAAAAGACTCTACTATTGGATTTGGCAATGGAAAAGAATGAGTGTTCTATGCTTTGAAGGAAGCTGAACGAGAACCTATTATCAAAAATGAAGAAAAGGCCCTGGTAGAAATTATGGGATGAATGGGTAATTGATAGTGGATGCTCACATCATATGACTGGAGATAAAGGGAAATTTCCATCCCTCCAAGAATACAATGGCAGTAAAGTCATATTTGGAGATGACAAGGCATATATGATCAAAGGTAGAGGTATTATTTCTTTGGATGCAAGAATAATGCTGATAATGTCTATTATGTAGAAGGTTTAAAGAATAATCCTTGGAGTGTTGGTCAACTAGTTGATAAGGATTTTCAACTTCAGTTTAAAGATAGAAAATGCAAAATCATTTACAAGACTGGTTTGGAGATTGCAACCAATATTCAGACAAGAAGTAATATATTTCACTTGAACACTAGTAATAAGACATGCTTGATTGCTCATATTGATGAGAGTTGGCTATGGCATAAGAGGTTGTGTTATGTTAATTTTGATTGTATTGTTAAGATCAGTTCAACTAAGGCAGTTAGAGATATACCTAAGATTATGAAGCCTCATAATCCGGTATGTAAGGAATGTCAATTGGTTAAGCAAGTCAGAAGTTCTTTTAAGAGCATACATGATAAATCTAATGATGTACTTGATTTGATTCACACTAGCTTATGTGGTCTAGCAAGAACTAGAAGCTTTCAAGGTGATAGGTATTTCATCTTGATTATTGATGACTATTCTAGGATGATGTGGGTGACTTTTCTTAGGGAAAAGTCTGAAGCTTTTGAGAAATTCAAGATCTTTAGAGAAAAGGTTGAAACAGAAACTAGATTGAAAATCAAATGTCTAAGATCAGATCATGGCGGTGATTTCACTTCTCATGAATTTAATAGTTATTGTGAGACAAATGGAATCAGGAGACAATTATTTGCACCTCAGACTCCTCAGCAGAATGGAGTGGTGGAAAGAAAGAATAGAACCATTTTGGATGTAGCAAGATCTATGATGATGGAAGCCAAATCACCTCATATCTACTGGAGAGAAGCAATGATTACAACAGTCTACACATTCAACAGAGTTCACATCAAAGGTGAAACCGGTAAGACCCCTTATGAATTATGGTTTGGACATACACCTACTGTTAAATATTTCAGAATTTTTGGAAGTAAATGCTATATCAAAAGAGATGATTCAATTGGAAAGTTTGATCCGAGATGTGATGAAGGGATATTTCTTGGTTATTCAATTCAAAGCAAAGCATATAGATGTTATAACAAAAGATTGCAGAAAATTGTGGAGAGTGCTAATGTGAAAGTGGATGAGAAGTACATAAATCATTCTATATCATATGATAGGGAATCAATAGTGGAAATGATCATAATTGAACCGAAAATGCCTCAACCAATACAAGAAACTGAGATAGTTACACCAACACAATCAGAAATTCAACTCTAACTAATGATCAGAGCAGTGAACCTGAAGTTTAGATGACACCAAGGTATAAGTCTATGATTGGTGGTCTGTTATATTTAACTCAGACTAGACCATATATTATGAATGTAGTAAGTATTGTTTCAAGATATCAAAGTTAACCTAAAGAAAATCATGAATGTGCAGTAAAGAGGATATTCCAGTATTTGCAAGGAACAACAGAATATGGTTTACGATATTCTAAAAATGATGATTTCAATTTATGTACATATACTGATTCAGATTGGGTAGGATTGGGTAGGAGATATTGATGACAAGAAGAGCACTTCTGGTGGAGGTTTCTTTCTTGGAAATAAACTAGTTTCATGGATGAGCAAAAAGCAGTCATGCATTTCTTTATCTACTACAGAAGTTGAGTATGTTGCAGCAACAACTAATTGCACTCAAGTCTTGTGGATGAAGTAGATGTTGAAGGATATTAGGGTAAATTTTAGTGAATCGGTAGTTATCTATTGTGATAACTCTGCGGCTATTGACATGTCTAAGAATCTGGTACTTCACTCTAAGACTAAGCATATATCAATAAAGTATAACTTTCTGAAGAACAAGGTAGAAGAAAAGGAATTCAAATTGGTTTATGTGAACACTAAAGAACAGATTGCAGATATATTCACTAAACCACTGTCTAAGGAATCATTTGAGTATTTGAGAGACAGGTTAGGGGTTTCTGTCCCTCCGACAGAGACTTGATTGATGCAGTTTGTCATCAGTTCGGCATGCATTATCAAAGATATTATTCATTTTGGCATTGATGAGTGGTGCTACTAATCAGGGGGAGTAGTCATCTTTGAGATGAACAGAGGTTTACATTATTGCTTTGATATTTTTGTCAGATTTCTGGCATTGATGTCAAAGGGGGAGAGATAGTCAAGTGAAAAATAAATGCAAAACTCTATAGAGATATCATTCACGGGGGAAGAGTTATTGATATTCAATAGATTGTTGGTTGTCTTCCATAGGGGACACTTGTTTGGCATTTTTTTGGTACTTAGATGTTTTCACATATAGTGTTACCATCAATGCCAAAGGGGGAGATTGTTGGCATTATTGGATGAATTGATTATGTGTTGCATTGATGTTTTGTCATTGATGTCAATACTAGCTATTATGGTTGGTTACTAGCAGACAGGTTTTGGTTACTGGTAGAAGATCTAGTGTTACCGACAGAAGAGACTATCTGTTGGACACTTCTGGCATGTTTGGATCTATGGAATGTGATTGGTTACATGTGGTCTGTGCTTCTGGAGCATGTCTTGGTCATATGGTATTGACTTGGTAATCAGATGCTATCATACACTCTGGTAAACCCTTACCGACACTAGTTTAAGGGTTTACCGACATAGCTCTCACTGAGGAATCTTGACAGGATGCATAATTGGTGTTGGTGCAGCTTCTACATGGATATCAGGATGCTAAAGATGTTCTTTGATCATTCTTTAACTGCTTGAAGACATTGCTTTCGTGTGGTGGACCTAGAATAGGTCCAGTACCTATCTAGGTTATGGACTGGTATCATGTTAAGTTAACTAATGTGTACTCTACACATTACCGAGATGTTTCAGGATGTTTTATGGATTTTTTATTGTTGTTTTGGTCTTAAGCCGACATGGCATATCATTGTAATATCTTTTAGGTGGCTGACCTAATTGGTTTAGGCCTTAGGGTTTGTATAAAATGATGTAAGATCTCATTGTAGATCATAGTATGGAATGAAATAAGTGTTCGTGGTCTTGGAATGCAATATCATATGCGAAGGAGATTTGGCCGATCATAGGTGATCGAATTGGGATTAAGGAAGAGGTCAAAGGCCTTCGATATTGAGCTTAACCAAGACTGTAATCAGGCATCGTAGATGATATCTCTAGTAGTTCACTCTATTGGATTGTTGTCCATTTATCTTGAGATGGTTGTAGCCTCTTTGTAGTCAGTGAGACTCTTTTGTAATGAGTAGTACGCTCTAGGCAGTGTGCCTTCCTTCATGTGCAGGCCCCTCATTGTATCACATACTTTATGCAAAAGTATCATCTGACTGTGGGTAGGCTTCCCACCATGGTTTTTCCCTTTCCAAGTTTTCCACGTACAAATCATGGTGTTATGTGGTATGGTTTCTTTGCATTGATTATCTGTTTAATTGTTATTGCATTGTTTACCGGTATTTGTTTATGCTCTATCGGTACTTAAGCTAGTTAAAGGTTATTAAGTGGATTAAATGTTATAATCTATTAACAATTGATTCACCCCCACCCCCCTCTGAGTTGTTCACCGGTTATCCTAACAAAGTTTGGGGGAGAGACTGAGAGGGAGAGAGGACCTCCTCTTTCGTCATCTGCAAACCATCGTCCAAATGATAGAATCATTAGGGTCCTTGAGCTAGAGATCTTCTAGAAGGTAATCAATAAAAGACAGACTTGTAGGAGTATCTATAGGCTGCAAGGAGGCCACAAAAAAATAATTATACATAAACATAATCTAATGGAGGATCATGCATACATTCTTCTAAATTAATCAAAAGGAAGGGAATAATTACATAACTCAGTATCATTTTTGATGTCCCTATGCAATACCAAATAACAATTGCTCATAAGTATATGCCATTTAGTAAACAAGAGAGTGTTAGTACAACTTTATGTTCCTACCTATAATATACAGTGAGACTACAGTTGCATGTTAGTTAGGGCCATAATGCAATAGTCATGCTCTGTTTTAAATCTAAGCTAACAAAGGAAGAGTGCAAGTTAACTCCTTATGGCTCTTCAGAAATTACACGCATTTTCTCTGCAATTCATGTTTCTATGGTGGCTCTATTGTATAAATAATGAATTTTGCAGTCAGTAAAATATAGAGATTATTTTTCATTCTTTGTTGGTTTGTTTTTCCTTTATATACAAGTTTTTCTTTTATTTCTATCTAGGTCCATGTTATTATTGCAAGTTCAACTGGTATTAGAGCACAAACACTCTTTTGCAGGTATTGAAGATTAGAGTTATTAGAAGGAATGAAATTTCCATTGTCTCAAGGGGTTGACAATGTCCCTTGATAATTATTTCCATCCTTCTATCAAGTCAAGCTCACTTTAGAAAACTATTTGTGTTGGAAACAAGGGATAAAGAATCACTACCTTGAGCAAGATCTACTGCCTTATCTCTTTGGACTCGTTCTTAAGCTAAGTGACTATGAACAGAATAATGAATGGTTTAACAATAATGACATGGTCTATGGACTAATATTTATTACTATTCCTAAGGATACTCTACATCACATAGAGCATATTGAGTGTCATTTCATTGCTTGAACCATCATCTAAAAATTGCATGGATACATTGGATCTTCATCTGAAAGTGATGTGTCCTCGGATGAATAGGCTCCTATGGATGATATTGAGACTTCTATTGCCCCAGCTTGTGTGGACACATCCTTTTGGGATGATTAGTTTATTGATAACCCATCTACACCTATTGCTTCTTCAACATTCAAAGTTGCAACTTCATTGAAAGCTTCCAATAATTATTTGTAGTAGGATCATTTATGTCTTTTAGATTTAGATCATTCAGACAAATTACTACTAGACATTTCTTGTTTGTTTTTAGAGTCCCTCATTTCAAATCTAGATTACACTATTGATTGTATGCATCTTCTCTTTGATGAAGGTGATTCTTCTTTAGTTGTTGCAAGGGAACATTTTGATCCTCTTCTTTATTCTCTACATGATCATTCCACATAGTTTGATATTAGAGTGGATACTATGGTTCAATATTTTGAGGATATCTCTTTGCCTTCAATGGAGATACTTGAGTCTTTTGATTGTGTTCAACATCAATTTCTAGGAGATTCTAGATTGTCATATTTAGTAGTGCTTGATTTGATTATGACAACTTTTAGCATCAACATGGAGACAATTGAGAAAACTCAAAAACACCATTTATTTTGAATTTTCTTCCTTCTTATTTCTTTTAGAAATGAGAAGATATCTTACATACACACTTGGATTTTTTTCTTCCTAAGGAGAGGAATGTTGTTCGTCAATTGTGGACCATCTTCTACATCCAATTTTGAACATCTACCATTGATTGTACATTTTGGGGTGATACTTGATCCTTCCATCCTACTTATTTTTATTTTCACTTTCTACAACACCTTCTTGGGGTGAAGGAAACTACACCATAGTAGCTTCCATGCAAACTTAGTGTAAATTTCAAGGGGGGTTTCATTCCCACTTAGTTTTCCCTATTTCCTCTTTTATTTCCCCTTTCCTTAATTAGACTTATGGGGGGTGTTAGTGAAACTTTTTGTTCCTACCCATGATTTATGATGAGATTGTACTCACATGCTAGTCAGGACCATAATGCAACTGTCATGCTACATTTTGCATCTAAGCTAATGGAGGAAGAATGTAAGTTAACTCTTTATGCCTCTAAATAAATTACACATTTTCTCCAGGATTCATGTTTTCTATAGTAGTTTTATCGTATAAATTATAAATTTTGCATTCAATAAAATATAAAGATTATTTCATTCTTTGCTGCTCTATTTTTTCCTCTATTTTATCTACATTTTTTATTTATTTTTCATATAGATCCATATTTTGCTTGCAGGTTTAGTTGCAAATTTTATAGAGAGCAACTCTTCTCCTACAAGCACTTTTATTCTTATCTAACTCCTCCTTCCCATCCTCTAAAACTCTTTCCAATCCCTTCTTGAGTGATTCATGAGTTGGGTTGAAATAATATCCAAACCCTTCACTTAGCACAATGTTGCTTGTAATGTTACTGAAATGGGTAGCCTTTAGAAGCTTCCCACACAACATGGATTCAAGCAATGCCAATTCTGATCCTTGGGCCCTTAATGTAGGATTCATAGATATATCTAAAGCATTAGAAAAGTCCCCCAACGATATGAGCTCAAAGAACCCACAATCTTAATATTAGATCCCAATTCTGCATATCTAGAGGCCCAAGGCCTATCTCCTACAATAAAAAAAATACATTTGTACTTTTATTACCTACAAAAACCTGATGAAGAGCTCTAAAGACCATAGGATGTCGTTTGACTCTAACGAATCATTCTGCCGATCCTACAACAAGTTGGTCAATTTTCAAGCACGTTGTGCAACGATCAAAATGCTTGGCCTCTTACTAGGTTAGGTCTAAACACTCTTGGGTCCATGCCATTTAAAATTGTATGTATGTTTTTCATTGGTAACATGTCTTACAGAATGCTGGGCAAGTGTGTTGGTATTTGCATGAAGATTGCATTGATACAATTTTATGTTGTCATTGATGTCAATTATAACCAGTAATGATGTTGTATTAATGTTGTTTTGCAACCGGTAAGTGAGCTTGTGAAGGAAACCGGTATTACTAGAGAAGAAGTGAGATCAACCAGTAAACCCTATCTGTTGATATGCTAAACCCTAACCAATGAAGTTCTATGAATCGGTTGTATAGGTTTATGATCAAATGATGAGCGGTAATGATTATGCCACGTATGCATGTTTTATGAGATGAAGTTTCAAATGGTTTTTGGGGCATAGAGATAACGGTTTTATCTTGGGAATGAGAAAGTTCATTGCATGTAATGGAAAACATGTGATGAGTTACATGGATCGATGAAGCGGTGATCAAGGAGCGGTCGAGGTTGTCTTGAATGATATGTAAGTAATTGCTATGTAATCCAACCGTCATACTTGAACCGATTTGTTTGTAATCTCTATGAGATCTTAGGTTTGTGATGTGTTACCGACCTATTGTTTTGTTTATGGTCAATGAGTTATTTTGTTGTAGTGTTGGCAATTTTTGTTGAATGTAAGAGTGATTGGTTTCTAAATCAGATGATGTATCTGTAGTATGTGTAAAGGCAGATAGGAGCATGAAAAGGATATGATCAAGTAGAGTAGTTCTATTCACGAGATTGGCAAACCCCTGTTGTTCTCTAACAATTACAATAGTCAAATCCCTTAACAAGCTTAGTGTTACCTAAATCCTCTAACCAAGTGATCCATTAGCTTGGATTTCAAATCCTCTACCGAGGTTACTCCTAACAGGGTATTGCTTCTAATAGGGCATTATAGTCAATCCCTTAACCAACTGGTCCCTAACAAGATCTGTTCTTAACAGGACTTATTGTAAAGCTTTAAAAGGCTTGGCTCCTAACATGGTGAACTTTCGAAGAGTTCAGAATACTTGTGGGTATTCATCCCCGTCGTGGTTTTTCCCATTTGGGTTTCCACGTCAAAATCATTGTGTTAAGTGGTGAATGTTTTTGTGGTTATGTTTACTATGGTTAATTTGCTTAACTGCTAAATCCACTTAGATTTGATTTGATGACTAATAGCAATCTGAAATGAGCTTTTACTTTTGTTAGTAAAGTATTTGGATGTTTTGGTTAAAAGGTTTTGAGAGTTTTAGAGTTGTTTTACTATTATTCTATTATGATAGTTAACCGGTTTACTTGACAGTGATATTGCAATTTGTAGTTCAATGTTTGACTTGAGAGGTTGTTTTTGTTTGGTGAAAAATTTATGTCATTTTTCTATCTACTGATTCACCCCTCCCCTCTTAGTAGTTGACTGAATCCTTATTGATTCATCATACCATCAAAGTGCACCAAGATGGTGATTAGAAAAGTGGCCACATACAAAAAAGAAATGAATTTTTTTATAACCTGAGCATGTTCTATGAAATTCAAAAATGTGTTAGGCTTGGTAGCCAAAAAAAAAAAGTTCCTCAAAATGTGCATGGGTTATGCAAACCTAATGGGAATGTTCACAATTTCTCATAACTCGTACAGGTTATGCAAAACTAGAAGTTTTGGCCTTAGTTATGCATATGGGTTATGTAGAACTAGGAACCAAAGAGGAAATGGGAGAGAGAGAGAGAGAGAGAGAGAGAGAGAGAGAGAGAGAGAGAGAGAGAGAGAGAGAGAGAGAGAGAGAGAGAGAGAGAGAGAGAGAGAGAGAGAGAGGGAGGGAGGGAGAATAGGATAAGGAGAGGGGGATAGAGGTAGAGGGGGAGATGGAGAGAGAGGGAGATTTGGAAAAGGGGAGAGAGAGAGAGAGAGAGAGAGAGAGAGAGTAGGGGATAGGAAGAGGGATAGAATAGGAGAAAGAGAGGGGGAGGGAGAGAGAGTTAGAGACAAAGAGAGAAGGGGATAGGAAGAGAGGGAGAGATAGAGAAAGAAAGAAAAGGGAGAGAGGGTGAGAATAGGATTAAGAGAGGTAGAGAGAGAGAGAGAGAGAGAGAGAATAGGATAAGGAGAGGGGGAGGGATGGAGATTAGGAAAAGGAGAGGAGGAGAGAGAGAGATTGGGAAAAGGAGAGGGGGAGAGGGAGAGAGAGGGATATTGGGAAAAGGAGAGGGATAGACAAAGAGAATATAGTCAAGAGAGAGGGAGGGGGAGAGAGAGAATAGGATAAGATAACAAGAGGGGGAGGGAAAGGGGGACAGGGAGGGGGAGGGGGAGAGAAAGAGAGAGAAGGGGGAGAGGGTGAGAATAAGATAGGATAATGAGAGAGTGAGAGAGTGAGAGAGAGAGAGAGAGAGAGAGATGAGGAGAGGGTGAGAGACATGAGGTAGAGAGAGAAGGAGAAGGAGAAGAGGGTGAGAGACTTGACAAAGAGAGAAGTGTGAGGGGGAGAGAGATGAGATAGAACTCAAGGAGGATAATTAGGGCTCAGAATAGACAGAGATGGTGATGGGGGAAGGAAGATGTGAGAGAGAGAAGAAAAGAAGAGACACGCATGTATACAAACATATATACATATATCTATATAAATATATGTATAAATAACTATAGATATGCATATATACATACATAAACACATATTATATATGTATGTATATACATATGTGTAGTAAATTCTAAGTTTACAAGCATACATTTTGATGTCTTCATAACCCGTATGGGTTTTGTGAAACTCAAAATGATGGTTTTAGTATGGGTTATGTAGAACTATGAATTGTACTTTTTGTTTTTCAAAATCTGAGCCAGTTATCTTGCACATCAGAACCTGTGTGGGTTTTGGCTTGGTAAGAGGGTTGGAAAATGACCCTAAGGCTTGCAAGCTCATTTTCCCTCCATTTTTGTCCCTTTACACATTTTTTCATCTTCCAACATGATTTCTTGACTTCGTCGTGATCAGGTTTACAAATGATCAAGTGGGTATCTCTAAAATTACCACCATACTCTCACACGTCTTCTCAACTTTCTAACCATATAATTTTTTTTATTTTTGGACAACATTAGCATAGTAAACTTTAATTTTCTTTACCAGTGCCTTGACAGTCCTCATAGACATATGTCTACCATTTTTTTTAATAACTTTTGACATACTTGACCAAATTCAAAATAAATTATATATTATTGTTCTACACTAGATTCTATACAATTTAAAAAAAATAAGTTTGCATTTTTTATTATTTTGATGCAAGTTATGCCCAATGCACGAACATGTACCAAATTTTCAGGATGCGGTCACTTCGAAAAATCATACAAAAAAATACACAACTTCTTGATCTCACTCTTACCTATCATCCTACCAAATGGTTTTGCAAAATACTCAATCTAACTATATATTTTGTGGAGTGCACGAAAATAGCTATGTTATGTTTTTCTAAAAAAATCAGGAAAAAATTTTCATGCGTGAGAGGTTTGACCCTCTTAATATTACCATTTTAAATTTTTTTAGAAAGAAACTAGATTCAGAGTACTGCAATTCTTATTCTTTGCTCAACTTGTAGTTTTGAGTGCATGACCTTCAGATGTCTATTTGAAGTTCAGGTTTACCTGTTTTCAGAAGAAAAAAGAAGTGGCCACTTATACCCCCCTTTTTGTTCACCATCTTGGTGCACTTACCCTATTTAGAACAAGTACTTCTCAGATATTGATCCCAAAGAGTAGTCTCAATTAGTTAAAAAATTTGGTCAATAATACATTTTGATCTTTGCATATATTTCTCACAATGATTTTCTCTAGGAACACTGCGAATACCTTTTGAACAGTCTTATGCATACAATCTACCAGCATTAAATTCAAATAAAAAAATAATTAAATTTAAATCTTTACAATCTTTTTAAGAAAAGATAATGCAACTTCACTTCTTACACAGGTAGTTTCTACTTTCCTTGGCAAAGGCCAAATTGGTTAGTCATGAAATCATTCATTAAGAGTCATCACCTTTTCATGGTTAAAATAGTATTTTTCTATTTTATTCCGACTAAAAATAATAAATAATTATCTTATTTTTTTAATAGTCTCACAAAAATTAATTATTACATCAAAACATTTTATACTCACAAATATGGATGCAAAAACTGTTGTCAATAAAAATTAGTCCTTGTGATACTTAAATGCATGAAAATAATTTTTTTTTAAAAATAATTCTCCTCTCATTCACTCAATTAAATAATATTAATTATTTAATGCTTCCATCTCCCAACTCCCAGTCACTCCGAGTTTAACTAATTAATCAATTTTGTTTGTCTCCATTAACATGAAGTTAACTGATTGCATAATCATGAGAGACAAAATAAATAAAATGTTATAGTACTGATGATGATTCAATGATGATGATGATGATGATGATGTATTTTTAATAAATTTTTGCTTTCGTGAAGAGTTTAATAAAAATATAATAATAATTTGGTATAAAAGCTTTTTTACTTTTGTAAAGATTTTAATGTAAATATATAAATATGCTAGTATACCTATCTTTAGAGATAGGTAAAGTATGCCAAAAGATATCATATTTGTTTATTATTCCACTTAAAAAAAATTTATATTATCATATTATAATTAATATTAATTTATTATTATATTATGATATTGTAATCAATATTATATTATTATTAAGATATTACTATATTTTATTATTTTTTATATTTCTATTAAACTCTTCACCAAAGCAAAAAATCTATTAAGACTAATTATTATTATTATATTATCATATCTTTATATTATTATTATTATATTATTTTGACAAAGTTAACTATTAGTATGATGGAGATAAATAGAATTGATTAATAGTTAAACTCAAAGTGAGTGGTAGTTGAGAGGAGAAAATAAATAAAATATTTTTTTTAGTTTTTCATTCATTTATTTTAATTTAGATTATTTAAAGTTATTTAAATTATTTTTATTTAAGTAATGGTAAAACTAATCGTAGTTATGACGAATGTCAATTTTAATTAGAGGGGGTTTTTAACTTCGCATATCTATCAATCCATTATGTGAGTATTACTACACCTTTCGGCGTAAAAAATAAGAATATATTAAAATACAATATAGTCATATCTTAATAATAATTTAGTAGTCATTACACTATCATATGATAATAATAATATAATAATATAATATTTTTGTTGAAGCGAAATAATGAACAAATATGATGCACCAATACATAACATATAAATTTGTATGAAGATAACATATACATTGATGTATCTAGAATCTAAGTAGTCATTTTCCTTGTTAGACACCCATTCCATGTTAGATCTCCTAGTTGGATAAAAACTCATATAAGGTGCAAAACTAACTAACAAATTTAAAAATTACTATTACAAAAACGTACTATATTTTTTAGTACCCTAAGATGACCATGTACGTGAATAAGTAGAATCACTAATTAATTTTGCACTTAAAGTGATATTTGTTGTAATTTATGTTGTTGTTCTTGTTGTGGTAACATAATTCCTCCATTATAAAAGATCAGAGGAGGAATATAACAATTTGAGTGTAGAAGAGAAGAGAGAGAGAGAGAATGAGAAAAATTCTCCAAAAGAAAGCCCAAGAATATGTATAGCAACCTTTTGATGCATGAGCATCTCCGGTTCATAGCAATCTTGCATCAACCAAAAACATTTTCCTTTCCTGTTTCGTTTTTTGTTTGCAGTTTCAGTTTTCTTTTCTATGTGTCCCGGTTTTGGCTCACCGGATCCTATGGAGTTGGATCCTACTTGAAGACTTGATCATCTTTCTGGCTTCTAGACTGCATTGCATTTGGATCAATTTCCGGTAAGATATCGCTACTAGTTTCCATGACAGTTTCCTATTACCGGTTGCCTGGACCTATTTGGTGATCTACCAGAACCCCTTCAGAAGCTTGCGGACCCTTGGGCATTGATTCCGATGTTCCTTGTCGTGTGGCTGACCTTTTCCAATGATCTACGTTTCATCCTTTGTATTTTCTGGAGGAATCTCTTGGCGGAGGCCGACCTTGTTGTTTTACATGTTAGGTCTTGTTCTTTGGGTTTTGATCCCTTTTGGGCTGACTGGATCCTTTGGATTGATATATATTTATAATTACGCATTAGAATGCAACAGATGAGAGAATCAAGTAGCTAGACTGTGCGTAGAAGATAGATCATAAGATTCAAGGTCCTGGTTGTGACCTATTCTACCAGGCCTATGAGCCGGTATGTTGTAACCCAGTTGTTACTGGTTAGATGAAATCAAATTTCATGCAATAAAACAATATGTTTTGCATTGCTTCCATCATATATTTGTGTTTTCATTGTATTTACTCTTGCTGACCGGTCCAGACTGATCTCTTTAAGGTCCCTCCTCACTGGTGACTATATCAAGTGGTATTAGAGCGAAGTTTCATTGTGGAGGTTGCATGTCCTAAATTTTGTTGTAGGGTGGAAGATTGTGGATTCGACCTACAGCTATAGAGGACTAGCGTGAATGATGGTGTGAAGAGGAGCTAGGAATGGTGGAGCACATGGGAATGCAGACCCTGTTGTTATGGAGATGTTGCGGGGAATAGCAGCTCGATTAGAAGCCATGGAGACAGCCCAGAGAAGAGGCCGAAATATTCAAGATGTAAGTGAAGATGAAGGAGAAGAAGCCCTAATAGAACAAGCAAACCTACCGGTGGTTGATCCGGGTGAGGAAAGGTTTTTGAGGGTTTTGAGTAGGGTGAATACTAAACCTTAGTTTACCCCCCCGAAATATGGGAAGTTAGATTCAGATGAATTGATGGATTGGATCTCGGAGATGGAGAGGTATTTTGACTTTGAAAACACTACAGAAGAGAGGAAGGTGAAATATGCCTTTAGTCGGTTGAAAGGTCATACATCTCTTTGGTGGGAGCATTTGCAAGTTGATAGACAAATAAGAGGTAAAGAGAATATTAAGAAATGGTATCGGATGATTGCTAAGATAAAATCAAAGTTTGTGTCGGCGAATTATCAAGTGGATCTATTCCGGAAGTTGCAAAATTTAAGACAAAAGGAATATGGTGTTAAGGAGTACACCAGAGAGTTATACAAGTTAAATATCAGATCCAGACATGTTGATGATGAAGTTGAAAGAGTTGAAATATATTTGAATAGGTTGCGGATGTCTATACAAGATGAACTAAGTTTGATCAAATTGGAGAGTGTTGAAGAGGCTTATCAGTATTCCCTAAAGGCAGAAGAGAAGTTAAACAAAAGACATGAGCAAAGATAGAGAGGTAGAGGTGGAAGGTTTACCGGAGGAAGATTTCAAGGAGGAAGAGAATATATCGAAGGAAGAGGAACAAGTATAGATCAGAGAAAGTACAAGGAAGTGAGAAAATAAGGTAATTCATATCGAAAGGATGATAAAAATTTCTACCAGAGGAGAGAACCAGATGGCTATCGGAATGAGAATTTTGGAAGACAAGACAAGAGGACATTAAGATGCACCTGCTTTAAGTGTGGAGGAGAAGGACATCATACATTCAAGTGTCAGAAGACATAAACTACCAGAAGAGTAGTAGTGGCAGAAGAAAACCTCACTGGATCAGATAATAAACCGGAAGATGGAGAATTGTTGGTGATTAGGCGAGCTTTGTGTCATATCGGAGGAGATGAAGAGCCCTTGGAGAGGAAGAATATTTTCAAGACCAGATGTAACGTATCCAGTAAGTGTTGTAAAGTTGTTATCGATAGTGGTAGTTCATATAATCTTGTTTTAGAAGAGATGGTGAATAAGTTGAGATTGGAGAGATTGAAATGCCATAAGCCTTATCAGATAACATGGATTCAGGATGAACATAAGTTGTTAGTAAGTGAGCAATGTTTGGTGAAATTGAAAATTGGTAATTATCATGATGAAGTTTTGTGTGATATTATGCCTATGGATATTTGTCATCTTTTGTTGGGCAGACCTTGGCAGTTTGATAGACAGGCAGTACATGATGAGAGGAAGAATACATACAGTACTGTGGCCAATGAGATGAAGCAAACCTTGTTACCCTTGGAGGAACCTTTGAAGAATGAAGTCTGTATGAATGCTAGAATCTGTTTGGTAGATGGAAGGAAATTCCTAGGTGGATTTAGACATGAGAATGTTTGTTTTTCCTTAATACCTAAGAAGACTAAGAAACCGGAACTGGAAGGAGAACACCAGGAAGAAATAAAAGATTTGCTGATAGAATATGAGGACATCATTTCAGATAATGTACCTGATGGATTACCACCTATGAGAAGTATCAGTCATTGTATGGACTTGGTTCCTGGAGATAGTTTGCCTAACAAAGTTGCACATCGGTTGACACCGACAGAGAATGAAGAACTGAATAGACAAGTGCAGGAGTTGTTGAAGAAAGGTTTGATCAGGGAGATTCTGAGCCCTTGTGCAGTACCAACAGTATTAGTACCTAAGAAGAATGGAGAGTGGAGAATGTGTACCGATTCAAGAGAAATGAAAAAGATCACAGTGCAATATTGATTTCCTTTGCCTAGGATGGATGACATAATGGACTGTTTGAGTGGAGCAAAATACTTTACAAAGATAGATTTGAAGAGTGGATATCATCAGATCAGTATCAGAGAAGGTGATGAGTGGAAGACAACATTTAAGACAAATGAAGGACTGTATGAATGGTTGGTGATGCCTTTTGGATTGACTAATGCATCGAGTGCTTTCATGAGGCTGATGAATGAGGTATTGAAGAAATTCTTGGGTAAGTTTGTTATTGTATATTTGGATGACATTCTGATTTTTAGTAAGAAAAAAGAGGAGCATTTGTTGTAATTAAGACAAGTTTAACAAAGGTTGAGAGAAGAGAAGTTGTTGATCAATATCAAGAAGTGTACTTTCATGAAGGATGAGTTAGTCTATTTGGGATTTGTGATATCTGAAGATGGTTTGAAGATGGACTCGAAGAAAGTGAAAGCAATTGTTGAATGGCCTACACCGGAAAGCATTGGAGAGGTAAGATCATTTCATGGATTGGCCAGTTTTTATCGGAAGTTTATCAAAAATTTAAGTTCAGTTTGTAACCCTATGACTGAGACCATGAGAGGAGATCGGAAGGAATTCAAGTGGACCAATGGAGAAAACAAAAGTTTTGAATTGTTGAAGCAAAAAGTGACTGGGCAGCTTGTGTTAGCTTTACCGGATTTCAATAAAGTATTTCAAGGGGATTGTGATGCAAGTGCAACAACAATAGGAGCAGTCTTGAGTCAAGAAGGAAGAGCAGTAGCCTATTTTAGTGAGAAATTGAATGATCTCTGGAGGAGATATTCAGTGTATGATCAGGAATTTTATGCCATAGTTCAAGCCTTAAAGAAGTGGAGACGTTACTTATTTCCTAAGGAGTTTTTGTTGTATACAAATCATTAAGCTTTGAAGTATTTGAATAGTCAGAGTAAGTTGAATTAGAGACATATGAGATGGGTGGAATTCTTGCGGAGTTACACCTTTGTGTTAAAGCATAGAAGTGGGAAATCTAACAAATTTGTTGATGCATTGAGTAGGAGAAGGAATTTTTTGACAGAGATGAGAGTGACAGTATTAGGATTTGAATATTTGAAGACCGTGTCTAATGAAGACCTAGATTTTACAAAACCTTGGAAAGCATGTAGAGAACCGGTTATGGTAGATAGAAGCAAATGGTTGGATTCATTCATTCAAGATGGGATGTTATTCAGAGGAGTTCAATTGTGCATACCTAAGAGTTTTATGAGAGAGAATCTGATAAAGGAGAAACACAGTGGAGGTTTAGCTAGACATTTTAGCATTGACAAAACAGTAGCATTGGTGAGTGAGCAATACTTTTGGCCCCAGATTCATAAGGATTTTAGGAGATATGTGTATAATTGTAGAGTTTGTCAAGTTGCAAAGGGTAGTAGTCAGAATGTCAGATTGTATAAACCTTTGATAGTACTGATAAGACCTTGGGAGGATATAGGCATGGATTTTTTGCTTGGATTGCCTAAGACACCGAGAGAGAATGATTCTATATTTGTGGTAGTGGATAGATTCTCAAAGATTACTCATTTCATACCTTGCAAGAAGACATCAGATGCATTGCATGTAGTAGACCTATTTTTCAAGGAAGTGGTGAGATTGCATGGATTACCTAAGCGAATAGTTTCAGATGGAGATACTAAGTTTGTTGGCTATTTTTGGAGAACACTTTGGAAGAAGATGAAGATAGATTTGAAGTTTAGTTCTACTTTTTATCCATAGATTGATAGATAGATAGAAGTTGTTAACCAAAGTTTGGGAAATTTGTTCAGATGTTTAGTGGGAGATAAAACCGGAAGTTGGGATTTGATCCTTGTAGGAGCAGATTTTGCCTACAACAATTTGGTGAATAGAATTACCGAAAGAACACCTTTTGAGATTGTTACTAGAGTGCATCATAGAGGTATATCAGAGTTGAGAGACATTAGCAGTGAAGATCGGAGAAGTTCAAAAGCAGAAGACTTTGCAGATCACATGACAACATTGCATATTCAGGTTAAACAACATTTGGAAGACATGAACAACAAGTATAAGGAGAAGACAGATGAGAAGAGAATACATAAGGAATTTGAAGTTGGTGATGAAGTGATGGTATATCTGAGAAGAGAGAGATTCCCGGTTGGAACTTATAACAAGTTTTAGATGAACAAGTTTGGACCTTGCAGGATTTTGAGGAAGTTCAGTTCTGGAAATGCATATGAAGTGGAGTTACCAGATAGTCTAAGTATTTCACCTATATTCAACGTTGCAGATCTTCATGAGTACCATGAACCAAAATTCAGTGAGAACAATGTTGCAGACATAGAGAAATAATTGCCTCGGAAGGAACCAGATCATATTGAAGAGATTTTGGACAGTAGGATTGGGTGTAGTAGCCAGAGCAGTTAGTATAAGGAATATCTTGTGAAGTGGAAGGACAGACTAGTTGAAGATTCATCTTGCATTTCTTAGGAAGAGGTAGACCGCCCTGGTTTTCCTCTGACCCCAGCAAAGTGAGAGGCTCACTTTTTCGATAACTACAGATGTCCGATGTAGAAGCATCCCTGGTTTGTAGCAATCTTGCATCAACCAAAAACATTTTCCTTTCTGTTTTGTTTTTTGTTTGTAGTTTCTGTTTTTCTTTCTGTGTGTCCCAGTTTTGGCTCATCAAATCCTGTAGAGTTGGATCCTACTTGAATACTTGATCATCTTTATAGCTTCCAGACCACATCGCATTTGGATCATTTTTCGGCAAGATATCACTACTAGTTTCCATGACAGTTTCCTGTTACCAGTTGCCTGGACTTATTTTGGTGATCTTTCGGAACCCTTTCCAAAGCTTGTGGAGCCTTGGGTGTTGATTATGTTGTTCCTTGGCATGTGGCCAACCTTTTCCCATGATCTACGTTTCATGCTTTGGATTTTTTGAAGGAATCTCTTGGAGGAGGCCGACCTTGTTGTTTACATGTTAGGTCTTGTTCTTTGGGTTTTGATCCCTTTTGGGCCGACTGGATCCTTTGGATCAATATATATATTTTTAATTATGCATTAGAATGCAACAGAGGAGAGAATCAAGTAGCTATACTATGCGTGGAAAATAGATCACAAGATTCAAGGTCCCGGTTGTGACCTATTCTACCAAGCTTGTGAGCCAATATGTTGTAACCCAGTTGTTACCGGTTAGATGTAATCAAATTTCATGCAATAAAACAATCTATTTTGCATTGCCTCCATCATATCTTTGTGTTTCCATTGTGTTTACTCTTGCTGACTGGTCCAGACTGATCTCTTTGAGGTCCCTCCTCACCGGTGACTACATCACCTTTTCAACTTTCGTTTATTACCGAAAAACTCCATTACTGCCCATTTCCTCTTTTAATGTCCTCTTCTCCTCCATCTTTCTCTTTATGGATGGTCGTTTTCTTCATCTTTCACAGTTGCCTTAATTAGAGTAAGCTAAGCTAATTAAATGAGATGGTGTCCTTTGTGGTAGTGAAAGTTATGTTCTATCTTTTGATTTGGCGGCTTCCTTTCTGCATTTTTCATGCTTCTCTTGTTGTCCCTTGTAACCTTTGAATTGATCATGATCACCAATTTGGATCCAATTGTGGCCAACTTGTATTTTGGATTTTTTAATGTCTCTCATTAGATAAAATGTTAATTTTAATTGGATAGTTTAGGTGTGATCGGGAGAGGAGTGGACACTTGTTCTTGCTATTATGGGAATTAAATGGTTTGTAATTGTTTTCAAATCCATGATATAAGATTCCAATGGTGAAATTTGCATACCCATTCAAATTCCATGCAATTTTATCTGAAGTTTGAGTCATTTTAAAAAAATTTCAACTTTCATAGATTTTTACATTTTTTATCTTAGTCAATTTGTTCCATACATGTTTACTTATAGTTTGTATTTAGTATGTCTATTGTTGCTCTCATGTTTTAGCATTCATTTCTTACATCAATATTGTCATTTTCTTATGGCAAGAGTCATCTTGCCATTAATAAAATTAATCTCAAAAATTCAAATTCATTTTATGTAAAGTCTCTCTTATTTCATTTTCATCACGAGTTATATTGGTACATGTTTTATATGATTTAACTCTATTTAGAGTGGTATTTATCTAGACATTCAATATGCATTCAAGAATTATTGGTGAACATTTTATATGTTTGAATGCATTCATTTAATGCAAGTTCCTCTCATTTTGTTCTTATCATGAGTTATATCGGTACATGTTTTATATGGTTTATTGCTATGTAGAGTGGTACTTAAAGACATTCAATGTGGTATTTGATTTATTTTTTTCAACTTCAGCAGATTTTTACATATTTGATCTTAGTACATTTGTTCTATACATATTTACATATGATTTGTTTTTAGTATGTCTCTTATTGTTCTCATGTTTTAGCATTATTTCTTATATTGAAAATACATTTTCTTATCATGAGACTAATCTCATCATTCATAAAATTGATCCTTGAAATTAAAAAATTCAAATTAATTTTATGTCAAGTCCCTCTCAGGTCATTCCCATCATGAGTTGTATTTATACATGTTTTACATGATTTATTGCTATAGAGTGGTATTTAAAGACATTCAATGTGAATTCAAGAATCATCCAATCCTATCCAAAAACCTTATGCATTAATGAGGAGAATCATTTTAAGAATACTTTGTGTTTTGGAGCGTGCAAAGGAACCTAGTTCTACATCAAATTGTTTTAGAGCATTTGTATGACAAAAAAATTGGCTAAATTATAATGTCTCATTTCAGACACGAGATAGCTAGATTCTAACAATACATCAAAATTATTCTCTTATTTATATATCGAAGTACCTCAACCTCTACATTTCATTTTTGTTGAATATTTATTTCTAGGTTATCTAGTACCAACCATCATAATTAATTAATCTTCATTACTTTATTCTTGTTTTGTATGCATATATTTAACTAGCCTAGATTAAACACAACAAGAAAGATTTATTTTTCACATTTTTTATCAAACCATCTATACTCACATCCATTAAGGTTTGACCTTAAGGATATACCTTCACTAATTTGAGGGCATTTTAGATATAATATTATTCTAAATTTATCATCTACTTTTAGATTTCTTAAGGTTTATATTTAATTTTGTTCACATGCTTTCTTTAAGTTTTGAATGTTGCAAAGTGATATACATCTTTAACGTCTCCCCCTTGGAGATTATATCATTATATCTCCTTTTAGATCTTATACTTTGGTTCATTTGCATACATATATTTTAGATTTCAATATTTTCCTATTTTCATAACACATGATACATATATCCTTGATATTTTCATGAATTTTTATGTTTTTGATGTAGATGTATTTTCTATGGAGATGTTATTTTTTCATGTCCCATCCATATTGTATGTTCACTATATTGTAAGAGCTGGTATTGAACTTCACAAGAGTCAAGGATCACCTAAAATTAAAAAAATCTTCCACATAAAAGAGAAGCAATGGAAATGCTATATTGCCAAAGAATCAATATAAAGAATAAAACATGCTACATTATATGCAAAAAATATGATAAAAGTGTCTTGATACTATGACATGATACACTAATATTAGATGCTTGAAGTAAAATTAACTAGACTATAGGTCCCAAGAGTGAAATGGATTATGCAGAAAATTTCATTTAGACTGACACCTCCACTTAAGATTAACTTTAGGAGAATGAAAAGACAAGAAAATATGAAAATATGGGTCCTAGTTATAAGGCCATGCTAGGTATCTCACAATTTGAGCAAAGGAGAGAACCCCGTTGAAAAAAAAAAAAAAAAAAAAGCCCTCTTTGAAACATAGAAAATAAGAAAGAAAATATGTACAAGCGAAGGAAAGAAGGGGGAAGGAGGAATAAACATGATCCCCAAGGATTATTTCCATATTCTAGATGCAATATATGCCATCTTCATAGGAGAGAAGAAGAGAGACCACATATCATACCAATAACGTATAATCTCTTACAATGATAGTGGATACTTGACAAAGATGATGATGAAGATCTACTTGAACGACAAACAATATTCTTCTCATTAAGAAGAATTAAAACCAAAGATATATGTAAGATATATTCGCATTCCAAAAAAAAAAAAAGAGAATTGTCATGACTCTAATTCATATATTATAAAATAGTCTATAATTATTTATTTAATGATTTTTTTCAAAATCTAAATGTAATGAAATAGACATTTTTATTAACATTTAATATATTATATTATAAAACACACACATATCTATATATAATATATTATAAAACACACACATATCTATTTATTTAATAACTTCTCCATATATGAATATGGTATACCTAGTTGTCTATGGAAGCGAGATAATAAGATGCAAATGCAGGTGCCACAGAGTGTTCAACAGAGAAGCTCTCCTCATGTGTACGTGTCAAGTGATTGTGGGAAGGGTCTGGCAGCTGCGTATCTACCACTTTGATAGACTTCATAGCGTTTTGAAAGGCTTGGGGCAGAAGAGATGTATGTTCATATCTCTGTGATACTTCGTAATGCAGACACTCAAATAATGGAGAACCAAGGAATGTTAGGGTATAATGCGTTCCACATATAATATGCATTTGAAACACTAGTCAAGGAGGTATACATAATGCAGGCTTTGCCGAATATTTTTAATTTTTTAAATTTAATTTACCGTCTTTTATTGCTCTAATGAAGTATGAGCTAAATTAGAAAATGAAATATACAGAAAGCAAGAAGAGTCAAACCATTTCAAACGGTTGTCATATAAGTAGAATATGACCATTTTAATTGATAATATGTGATAATCTATGTCTATAATTAGATACTAAGAAAATCAAATAGGAAGAAGTTATCCATACAACGATTGTAGTCATTTTGGAGTATTTCTTCATAAAGATTTAGAATTCAGTCGTGTATTAAGTATCAATATAACAAATTAATGAATCAGTTTAAGAGCACATGAAATCGTGAGATAAATGAGTAATAGAATAATCATTATAAATCTCAACATCATCATCATGTATAAAGTGAGGTAATGAATCTAGATAATAATCAGGGTATATCTAGGAAAAATATGTAATAGATAATCACTAGAACGTGAAACAATAAGGCCCCAATCATAAATAGGGAGTCCCAAATATTAAAAAACCTACAATCTTTCAATGTAATGTATAATGTAGGATATCATTATGACGTATAAGAGAAATATGCAATGTCATGAATTGGAGGTGAGATTTTGTCATCAATACATTTCCTACAAGTCGTATAACCTCATTATTATCACAATCCATATGATCATCGACAAGGTTTTTACAGGATGTAAAAAATAAATAATTACAAGTAGAAGCATTATCATATGTGAATCATGCAAATTACATTATAGGCCCTATCCCATCATCTATAGGTAAATCATGCAAATTACAAAATATACTTAAAGGTAATATCTAGGAAATATGCATCACCTCACTTAGTAAATCGTGCAAATTACATAATAGACCAGATCCCATCATCTATAGGTAAATCATGCAAATTACAAAATATACTTAAAGGTAATATATCATTAGAAGCATGCACAACATGATCACTGTCACTATTCATATAGTATGGGGATTTAATCTATAAAAATATCGAATTAAATAATTACTAACAGAGAACCATAATAATGCAATTCATAAAAGTTGAGCAACATAAACAATCATGTAATACTTCCATATTATAACCCCAATAGTGTGATAAAATATTATAAGTAGCTCAAAAACATTGGAATCACATACCACAAACCATATAAATATATTGCATTCATTAATGGTAGCATCAAGAGAATCTAAGTATATAAAGTCAAGAGAGTTCATACGATAAAGTTATAAACAATAAAGCTTTATCAAAAGAATGAATAATTAGATATTACATTATATCATTATTTCTAGGTTAGAGCTAAAATATGTATGATTTTAAAACCCTAAGTTCTAAGCAAGGGTGGGTATAGCGGGTAATTGATAACTAGGCAAGGTGATCCAGAACCTTAGAAGAAGGATAGGTTAACATTATTTGGAAATCATATTTAAAAATTATAAATCAAAGATAAATGTAGATCTAAACACCTAATTATAGTTTCAAGGTTAGGTAAGTTTGTAAAGTTCGCTAATTAGTAAAAATGACAATAACCTGAGTCCTTACACTAATTAGGTAAAACAAGAGTTCAACTAAGTAAAAATTAAGCTAACCATTAAATTTGGTGATGTTACTAGTTATGGGGAGTGAAATATATTAGATTGAAGGTAATATTAAATAATTTTTTAATATTGATATGAATAATTGAAGAGAGAGAGAGAGAGAGAGAGAGAGAGAGAGAGAGAGAGAGAGAGAGAGAATAATAACTATCCTTTGCTAAAAACCATAAGATATATGTGCCTCCAGATAAAGAAATTCTCTAGATAGTCATGCACATGGATTAGAATTGGAATATTCTATTTTCTATGTGTTGGCTCAACTTCATGGTTATGAATCTCTAGTTCATGGATGTGAAATTACTCTCTATCTATAAACTTGACATTTGATGATGTTTGGATCTTACATTATGAAGTTGTTAGAAAGTATATTGTAAGATATGATGTTGTTCTCTTACATAGGAGAATCCTAGAGGTATGATGGTTATCTTGCATTCATCTAATTATTGTTTTTAGCCATGTTGTTTATTTGTAAGCCACTAGAGAGTTATAGAACAAATTATTATACTTCCTCACAAATGCTAATTGGGCCTCGTAATTTGGAGAGTATGGTGTGAAAAGATGGGGTGATGTCATATTCACATTTCAAAAGATCTAGGTCATCACAAGGCTTAGTGTGCTCTCCAAGTCTCAATAAAAATGATTAGACATGGTTTTCTACTACGCCAACCTTTTGGGACTTTGCACAAACAAAGGAGCTCTTCTAGTGGTAAATTTGGTCCAGGCAAACCTATTGTGAACATTGCATGGGGATATTCCCTTCTATTAATACCAAATTTAATTTGGAGGTTGTTTAGACTTGGTCAACTACATGAACTTCATGGGGCCTATAGCTTTGTGTCACCTTATAACTAACATAGATTAGCTTTGAGGCTTGTATATATAAAGTTCTTACAATTGATTGAGGATAATAGAGAAAGCCATATAAATATGGTGTCATCCTCTGATAGCATAGTCATATAAATTTAATTTAATAGATCAAGGTTAATAAAACTTTGACTTTACTAGATTATATACGGCCATCCAACTAACCTCTATCAAATTTACAACCAATATTCCCTATCCCTTTCGCTAAAAATAGATGCCTTAGCGACTATCAAGCTTTCATCCTCCACTCTTATACAAATGTACACTAAATTGACTTTTAATTACTAGAGGAATCGACGAGATCAATAAATATTTCATTTTTTATTTTTGAACTAATTATATGTGGCATGAGATCAATCTCACATGCCACAAGGTTGACCTAGGATGACAATGGCTATTTTCCAAACAAGATAGCACTTGATAAAAAACACAAATTCGCATAACATGATTGTTTTTCAGCAGATTTGTTGTTGTTAAATGGCATTGAAAAGGCAAATTAAGAGAATCGAACTAGTAGAAATTGCATAAAAATCCGTTGTGATTTGCATATTTTATGTTTTTGATTAGGTGTTGTTTTGTACATTGAGAATAGTTGGCTCCACCTAGGACAAGGGAACCTAAATATCATTGTGGGGAATGGGTGTTTAGAAATGCGGACAATAATGGGTATATTAAATGTTAAGCATATATGAATATGTGTTATATCTATTTTAAAAAAATGCTCAACTATATCAAAATGCCAGTAAATGGAGAGAAATGAAAGGTAGGCAAATGAGTTCAACTCAATGTAAGTTTGTCACTATGAAATTGCATTATCCATTCCTTTAAAATAGACCTAAAATTAAATATGAATAATAAAAATATACAAATTCACAATTACAATTATAAATAAATTTAAAACAAAATGGAATATATTTTTTCATTTTTGTTAGAATTCCAATCTAATTATTTTTCTTCTTGACAAAATAACATCTTTATTTAAAAGTTATTTTAATAATATGGAAAAACTATTTCCATTCTATTTAAATGCATGATTTAACCCAAAAAAAATTAAAAAGGCCAAATGTTTTATTCTCAATGGCATAAGACTTAACTGTCTTAGGTGCCTCCTCCATGCCTTGAAACAACCACAACGACTGTCTTCAAAATGTCTCCCAATCAAAGCCTTTGAAGCGTTCACAGTATTTACAATCTACCTTAGTAATGTTGGACTCTCATCTTGTGGCAGTCAATCTTGTGAAGTGTACAAGCATTTAGCTCACCCAACTTCTTATGACCTCTGTCTATGTAGCACCCATATTGTACCATTGACCATGTTTTTTAATTAATTAATAATTAAATTTTAATCAGTGTTTATTTATCAATTAATTATTAAAAATGATTAATGGTACAATATGAATGCTGGATAGACGTTATCAAAGACCAATCCACTAAACTTCCCCAGCGCGGAAATAGTGAGTTTGAATTTCATATGGTTATATGTTGTGCAGCTAACTGCGGTTAACTGCTGACAGCTCTGACAGGATTGAGTATGAAATAGAGGAGAAAAGAATAGCAGAGAGAGAAGACAATGGTTACAGCTTACAACTAAGGTGCTATGTAATGGGTATGCTCTTTACAGTTCCATATTTTAATTTTAGCTGCTAAGGAAATGCGATCTCTTGTTTTGGAAAAATCAATTTAGATCTTTGAGTTGGCCTTTCTCATTACATTAAAATCTAGCTAAATGTTTTTGTTATGTTGTTGCCTACACGCGTAACTTTTCAGTCGCTCATTCCTTAAATTTACCTTACCGCAAGTCTTTTAAAAATCAAGCTTACGTTGCTTGAGCTACCATTTTGCATGCATGGCTTCTAGAATGATTTCATCTTCGGATCTATTACTCTGCCACATAACGCCTCTTATTGTATCCATGCATAAAATTCCATCTAGATTGCAGAATCTCTTCCTTAAAATTCAAATTAGGGTCATTGTGAGGGTTGTCGGTTTTCTATTTGCAATAGAATACGTTTCTTCATTAGCAAATCATAAATCATATATACTAAGCAACATATTAAGTCTAGAGAATATCAGTCAATTTTGAGTGTAAAACACTTTTAAGTTGAAAAATCAAAATTTAATGTGTGATTTAAAACGTCCGTTCTTTAACACATCCATTTGTACATATCTTGTAGTTATCCCAATTCATGAGGTCGTGTCTTTTTATGGCATTTTGTTAGTTAGCTCAGTTGCCATTCATGAATCAATGCGATGAGCAATTCTTCAATGTTTTTCACTTTACATGCATTATGTCTACATTGAGCAATAGTTCATTCATTTTACTATATGGGCAGGGAAATTGCTAACCGTGACCGGTTTTACAAGCTTAGAAATGTCTTATAAGATAAGTCCAAACCACTATTTTGTCTATACTTTTTAGCAATTAGAAGTAATGTCGTTTGAGTTGTAGCAAGTCTCTGATTTTGTGTACTTGGACATGTGGCAATGATTCATGTTTATTTATATGCATTTTGTGATTTATGCTAATTTGATATTATAGAGGTCATTACATGAATAAAGATCATGATATATGATGGTTCTAAACTTTGCATAAGTATTGCCATGCCAATATTAAAGGATGTTATAATCAAATTAAAATCTAGGTCTAATTGATTTTGAAGGTGATAAGTGAGGATCATGTGGAAACTTATGTAGAACAAGATCTAAAGATAATGATGAAACCTTTGAATGCTACTCAAGATTATCCAATACTATATCAAATTATGATAATTCAATAGGTGGAAAAAGAATAAGAATTTTTAAATGCACTTTCATGAAAAATGCAAACAAGATGATGTATATCTATAAGAGCTAATGTTAAAGAGGAGATGAAAGGTCCCTAACGTTGTCACTCAATTTTCCAAAATGGGACTCATAAAACAAGCGTATTATATCTATCAGGTACACATCCTAATGAACTGCACATCCAAAAGAATGATATGAGTATGACCGTATTACAAAGAATCACTAGAAGCCCCTAATAAGTCTAGTATCATAAATTATAACTCCTTTACAATTTCACACTCCTTCGTGGGCCCTTGTTTTAGTGTACCCTCTCATAGCTTCTTTTAAGCCTATTTTTTCCCTTGTCACTACCAAACTATCATTGTATGCTTATTTGGTGACCAAATCCTATGTCCTTGGCTTGTATACTTTGCGCCTGCTTTAATTCACCCATTTCTAGGTGGACTATGGTGCCTAGTGACATAGTCCTAGTGGAATAGGGCACCTAGCGCTATAGTCCCTCCCAAAAGGGCCCAAAATTAGACATGTTGAAGTGTCTGCTCCCTCCATTTGTTATCTAATCTTGATATTTTAATATGATTGTTGGAAGTTGGCTTAAAATATGAAATAACTTGTGATCCCTATATAAAGACTGTTAATCCTACGAGGATCCGGTTAACATTGAGAAGGGGGCGGGGGGGGGGGGTGGTTGAATTGGTATTAACACAATTTATAACTTCAAATCAAAATAGCATTTACAACAGATCTTAAATCATTTAATACATGAATCTATCCCTTTAGCAGATCTCATATACTTGATACCCACTTATGCAATCTTATTAATTAGAATATACACCAACTAGATATCTGATCAACACATACTCATACTGACTTATTATCATATCATTATACTTCATCTATCAATTCATTAACATTACCGATAACCATTTACAGATTTCTGATAAAAATCAGTAAACTTATAATAACCAATAATCTGAAATAATGCATGAAAACATAAACACTATGAAAAGATATTCCACACATGAACACCATGATTTTTGACGTGGAAACCCAAATGGGAAAAACCACGGTGGGGATTGGAACCCATAATAATATGTACTCTTTCAAAGTACGCCCTATTAGGAGCTTAGCCCGATTAGGAGCTTACAATATGCCTGGTTAGGAGCAGACCCTGTTAGGAGTCACCTGGTTAAGGGATTTGCCTGTCACTCCAACTAGGAGCTTAATGATCTATTAGGATCAACTTGGTTAGAGGATTTAAACACTCTTTTGTGAGCTTCCCTATTAGGGGACTTAGATAGCAAAGGCCTATTAGGACCTACCCAGTTAAGGGATTTATGCTGTTGTAACTGTTAGGGAACAACAGTGAAAAATGATCTGTTACTTTGCACTTTCAGGTTGCTAAATTACATCCAATTATGCTTCACAATCTTCAACACTCAGGCAGATCTCTATCTTCTCTGGGATGGCTTAACTCATTCTCCTAATGCCACCGACACATGAAACATCAGTTGTGTCGCCCTAAATAGTCGTAACAACTAAGTCAGCCATAAAACCTAATTATATTTTGAATTTACAATACAGATCAATATCCAGATCATTACAACAATTTACAATGCAATATCAATCATTGATTATTCATAACCCATCACAAAAATCCGATCTGTACAAAAGTCAAACCCTTAGAACATTCCACTAAGCACTTTGCACATTCCCGAGAAATTCTACCATCTTTCGTGCCTGAACACAATTTAAATTATTTACGCGGGTTGTGTCATTTTATCTCCTTAATGTAGATTCACCAGCAATCACCATCATATCAAAAATCATTCCCAGTTGAGTGAATTCATCACCAGTCTAAAAACCCTACTAAAACCCTAGCACAACTCCATTAGAAATTCAAAACATGCATTCCGGTAATCAACATAGGATGCGGTTCCGGTCACATACATAAATCCATCATAAAATCTTATGTCTCAAACCACAAGTCTCCAACCATCACCGATTTATTGATTCCATCAAAATATTTTCTTTTACCGGTTGAAGTCCTAATTCGAAGTCCTGTCGGTAAACCCTGTCATAGTTACAAATTCTAAATCTGGTAGACCAAATTACTTATCCAACAAGTCAGACATCAAAGTTCATATGTAACCATCATAAAACATTAATTGACATAGGTTGCCATGAATGACAACACAAATAACTGATCATGTCATCATCATACTTCTACTGATACAGTCATCAATGCATCTACATCAGTTATGCCTATCATGGCAACAATCTCCCCCTTTGGCATTGATGACAACACCAATCAGTTATACAATTAGTATACAATCATATATGCCAATCATTTGCATCTTGGCACATTAATTGTTGGTCTCTGCATCTGTTGGTCTTCACTATCTTTTCTTCTCCTCAAGCCTGATCATCAGATTTCTTTTTCTTCTCCTATAACTGATTAGCTGATTTTGTTTTTCTTCTCCCCCTTTGGCATCAATGCCAAAGTAAAAAACACATCACTTGACTTCAATCTGATCATAACTATAAATCATATCATACTGCATTAGAGCCGCTCCCCCTATGAAGTAGCTCACATCTTCATCAATCCTTAGTGAAGAATAAACATGAAATCCACAAGATTGATGCAACTCCAACATCTTAGTTCTTCCGATGTAGGGGTCTAACCCTTAATTTACTTTTGAGAAACTCAAAAGTAGTCTTTGGAAATGGTGTAGTAAAGATATCGACTAACTGATCTTTACTCTTCACATACTCCATCTTTACCTACTTCTCCTGAACTCTTTCCCTTGAGAAATGATACTTCAACTCTATATGCTTGGTTCTTGCATGAAGTACAGGATTCTTGGAAATATTTATTACACTCGTATTGTCACAATAGATAGTCAATGGTTCAGACACATCTATCTTGAATCCTTCTAGCACATGTCTCATCCATATGGCCTGCGTGCAATTCATGGATGCAACAACATACTTAGCTTCATCTATAGATTGAGAAACACAAGTTTGTTTCTTGCTTGTCCATGCTACAAGTCTTCCTCCAAGTAGAAAAGCTCCACCAGTTGTGCTTTTCCTATCATCCACATTGCCTTCCCAATCCGCATCAGTAAAAACATCTAAAGTGAAATTTCCTTTGTAGGGATACCATAATCCATAGTCTAATGTTCCTTTAAGATATCAAAAAATCCTCTTAACAACCACCATGTGACTTTCTTTGGGCTCTTTTTGGAATCTTGCAACTAACCCAACAACATGAGAAATGTCTAGTCTGCTATGTACAACATAGTGTAGTTTACCAATCACAAACCTATATTCTTTTTCAATAACATCAGGTGAATCATCTTGCTTTGTCAACTTGCAGCCTATTACCATCGATGTACCTACCATTTTACAATCTTCCATGCCAAAAGTTTTCAGCACCTCTTTAATATAATTTCTTTGACAGATAAAAATACCACCATCCAGTTGTTGGATCTGTAATCCAATAAAAACCTTTATTTCACCGATAAAAGACATCTCAAATTCCTCTTTCATCTCATCAGCAAAGTCCATACTCGTATTATAATCTCCACGAAAAATTATGTCATCTGCAAATACTTCAACTATTAGCATCTTGTCTCCATTAGATTTTAGATAAATATTACTGTCCTCACTGGTATGCTAGAATCCAATCTTGATCAAATGTGCATGTAATCTCTCATACCATGCTTTCGGTGCCTGCTTTAGACCATACAAATATTTATGCAATTTACATACCATGTCCTTATTATCAGTCAAGGAAAAACCATCCGGTTGTTCAATGTATACTTCCCCTTCAATAGTTCCATTCAAAAAGGCTTACTTGACACCCATTTGGTAGACTTTGAATCCCTTATATGTAGCAAATGCCAGTAGCATCCTTACTCCTTCCAATCTTGCAACCGGTGCAAAAGTTTCACCATAGTCTTCACCTTCTTCCTGTGCATATCCTTTGCAGACTAACCTTGCCTTATTTCTTACCACTTTTCCATCTTCATTTAACTTATTCTTGAAGACCCATTTAGTTTCAATCACATTCTTGTCCTCCAGTCTAGGAACAAGTGACCATGCCTGATTTTTCTCTATTTGATCTAATTCCTCATTCATTGGTTTCACCCAGTCATCATCTTTGAGTGCTTCCCTAACTGTCTTGGGTTCTATTGTAGAGATCAAAACATAATTTTCTCTAATCTTCCTCCTAGTTTGCACACCTGCATTCATATCACCAATTATCTGGTCCTAAGAGTGATTTAATCTCACATATCTAGGTATAGTCTATGTTAGTTCTACATCTTCCTCATTTGATTCACCAGTCGATTCACTACTTTCTTCTTTACTATCCTCGCTTACCGATTGAGCACCTAATACTGAATTTGTTGGTTGATCATTATTTTGTGCTTCTAATTCAAAGATCACCAGTCTTTCTTCATTATCATCTTTTTCAAGTTTAGATCTGCTTGATCCTTTAGATTTATTTGACAAATCATTCACCTTCATATTAACACTTTCAACTATTTTCTTAGTTCTCTTATTATAAAATTTATATGCTTTGGTTTTAGAAGATTAACTAAGAAATATTCCTTCATTAGATTTTGCATCAAACTTTCCAATGTAGTTATCCTTTTTAATAAAGCATTGACTTCCAAAGATTTTGAAATAACTAACACAAGGATTTTTACCATACCATAGCTCATAAGGTGTCTTATTGTTGTCTTTCTTTACAAGTATTTGGTTTAATGTATAGACTGCAGTACTTACCGCTTCTCTCCAAAACATCGTAGGCATATTGCCTTGTAAGAACATTGTTCTAGCAGCATCAACAATTGTTCTATTCATCCTTTCTGCTACACCATTTTGTTGTGGTGTCCTTGGAGCAGACATCTATCTCTTGATACCATGTTCATCACAATACTTGACAAACTCATCAGATGTGAATTCTCCTCCTCAATCAGATCTTAAGCATTTCAAGTTTTTACTGGTCTCATTCTCAACTAGAGCTTTAAATGCTTTAAATTTACTAAAGGATTTAGATTTCTCCTTTAGGAATGTAACCCACATCATCTTAGAATAGTCATCGGTAAAAATCATGAAATATCTATCACAAAAATAGCTTTTTGTTCTCACAGGACCACAAAGATCAGTATGAACCAAATCCAAAAAAATTTCAGATGTATACTTCTTTCTCTTAAATGAAATAGAGGTCATCTTACCAATTTGACAGTCTTTACATATCACTTTATATGGTTTAACAATTTGTGGTAATCCTCTCACAACACTAGACTTGCTTACCTTCACCAAGTTATCAAAATTCATATGAAAACATCTCTTGTGTCACAACCAACTATCTTCCATCTTTACAACTAGACAACTATTGATATTAGCATTTAAAATGAGTTACCTCTTGTTTGTTTTTCAATAGCAATCAGCTCACTATTTCCTTCAAGAATTCCGCAGATTCCACCATTAAACTCAAGCAAATAACCTTTATCATTGAATTGTCCAACACTTAACAGATTATGTTTCAGACCATCAACCCAAAATACATCATCAGTATTATTCTTCCCATTCAAATAAATAGAACCTTTACCTTTCACCATGCAGGGAGAGTCATTTCCAAATCTAACAACACCTCCATCAAATTCATTAAGAGTTAGGAACTTACTCTTGTCTCCATTCATATGGTGTGAACAACCACTGTCTATAAACCATTTATTACTGTTTTCTACATGAAAAACCAGTGCCTTCTCATCAGACAATTTGTCCTTTACAACTACAAACACAATCTCTTAATTGTCATCTTTATCTTTAGATTCTTCATCGGTCACACCTTCATCCACTGCAACATAATAGTGCTTTTTTTCTTTCCCTTTAAATTTCTTGAACTTATCTTTCTTATCGGTGTTAGGGTAGTTAGCAGCAATATGATCAATCTTACTACAAGAGAAATACTTTAAAGGTATCTTTCCTTTATACTTACCAGTGCCTCTTGGAAATCTCTTGGCTAGAAGTGCTTCAAGTTCCATTACTTGATCTTCATTGTCTTCACTTTCCCGGTTACCTCCATGACTAGATCTGCACTCATGACTTTGACATACATCCTTTCCTTTTCTAGTAGATGAACTGGTAACAGAAGCTTTAAAAGCATATTCAGTAGATTTTGCCACACTATTGTCAAAACTATTTAACTCAAAGGCTGTAAGCTTACCAATCAAAGAGTCAACAGTTACCTTATCCTTTGAAATGGATCTCAGTTCTTGGATTGTTAATACTCTAATAGCATACTAAGGTTTAAGAGTTCTGAGCATTTTACTTACCACCACATCATCATAAATTTTACCACCAACACCTTTTATACCACCAACAACTTCTTTAATTCTCTGACCATATTGTGCAATGTTTTCTCCTTCTTGCATTTTCATATCATCAAATTTTCCTCTCAAGCTTTCCTCTTTTTCTCTTTGTACATGCTCATCTCCTCCATGAATTATTTTTATTTTTTCCCAAACCTCATGTGCAGTTTCCAATCCTTAAACATCAATATATTCAAAATTAGATAAAGTACTTACAATAGCTTCAAGGGCTTGCATGTTCTCCTGATGACCTTTAAGTTCATCCTGTATCAAGGGAGTAGTAGGAGGAGCCACATATGTTGTTTCAACATATTTCTAGTATTGAGAACCAAGACCTTTGGGATATATCTTCATTTTGTCTTTCCCAATCTTATAGTTATCCTTGTTGAATTTCGGACCCTCTTTCTTCATCATCTTGTCTTCCTCAGAATCTTCTCCTCAAGCAGTTAAGTTTTTTTGCACATAGAGGACCACCTCTTTGATACCAATTGTTAATCCTATGAGGATACTGTTAATACTGAGAGGGGGGGGGGGGGGGGTTTGAATAAGTATTAACATAATTTATAACTTCAAATCAAAATACCATTTACAACAGATCTGAAATCATTTAATACATGAATCTATCCCTTTAGCAGATCTTATACTTGATACCCACTTATGTAATCTTATTAATCAAAATATACACCAACTAGAAATCTGATCACCACATGCTCATACTGACTTATTATCAGATCAAAATACTTCATCTATCAATTTATTAACATTACCGGTAACCATTTATAGATTTATGATAAACAATAATAAACTTATCATAACCAGTAATCAGAAATAATGCATGAAAACATAAACACTATGAAAAGACATTCCACACATGAACACCAAGATTTTTGACTGTAGCGTCCTAAAATTGTGACACTTGCAATTTCGACCGCATTTGGGTCTTCACGATGGCGACACAACACTGAACCTGAATGGAGACCCCGAAACTTGCTCATGACATCAAAAACTACATTTTTCCAGCACCCTGCCTGATCCCTCCTTGCACCCTGTTGTCCCGGGAGGTGGGACCAGAGCGCCCAGCGCCCTGGTCCTTCAGGACCAGGGCGCTAGGCCTATTTTTGGGCCCGGTCTCCTATGGGGCTTCGGGTCTTTATGTTTGCAATTTGGAAAATAACATTTCCTGGTCGGCCTAAGGTCGGGAAAATCAGTCTTTTAACCGTAATTGGCAAGTATATAAACTACATTTCCTCTCCCATTTGAGGAGGTCGAAAAGAGGAAGGACATATGTGTACAAGACGTGGAAACTCTATTCAAACATTCAAGCATTCAAGCATTCAAGCATTCCTTCAAGCAATTGATCATTCTAAGTCTCCATTCAAGGCTAAGTGTTGCATTCAAGACAAGGATTCAACCATTGAAGAGGAGATCACATATTACAACATACAGCATACAACATACAACAACATCTATACCTTCGCATATAAGGATACAAACATCCTTACAACAAGGTATTAGTACTTGTTTTACATTACATTTACAAGCATTTCTCATTTCTTGGTTAATTCCAAAACCGGGGTTTGACCTAAGGGCAAACCCCTAATCCCTAACCCCCCAATCATCTTCGCTTTTCTGTGTGTAGGTTGCAGGTACGTGGCTGAAATTGAAGATCTGGAATCCTTGTGCAGAGACGAATAGATCCCCCTTCGTTTCGCGGAATTTTCGGAGGACCGTGTGCACGCCGGGCGCCATCGTCCCGTCAACTTTTGCTCAAATTTGCAGGACAACGCCGTCTCGACATTTTACTGCTAATTCCAGGTCCGCAGCTTCATCCTATATCCCTAACTCAGTTTATAAGCGAATCTTTCTCACTTTCTATGCATTCCTAGTTCAATCTTTCTATCTACATTCTTTACAAAAGAGGGTATCCTTGCTATCACAACCCTTGAAACTCATATAGAATCCAATCTTGCATTGCATGGGATTGGATCTTGTGGGTTTCAACCCCTCTTTTGAATGTAAAGTCCCTCCTAAGTGAAAACCATCAACCCTAGTTACTCTCCCTTCTCTCTCCTCGGAGTTGGGGAGGGGAGGACGACTAGGGTTCGATTTTTCTGCTTTACATTTTGGTGAACCCAACGTGAACATCCTTTCTGATTATTCATAATTAGATCTGAAAATTGGATTCCTTGATTACATTTCCATGTTTGATCTTTTGCAAAATTTTAGAGGTTAATTGCATAAAAACCCTAAATTTTCTTTTTAAGTAATTAAACTTGTGAAATGTTTAATTGTTAATGCTTGTTTCAGATCTGCCCTTCTATTGCAAATTATCAATTCATATTTGTGCTTTAATTTTGAAAATTAAGTGGTTAAGTGTCAAAACCCTAATTTTTGAAACCCTCTTGATTCAACCTTTGTCTGACAATTTCACTGATCAAAACATCTCCAAATCGGCTGTAACTTTGGATTCCGCAATAAAATCACAATATCTTTCATCCCTGAAAATTTGGAAAAAAGTTGCGAGGACCGTGTGCACTCCGAGCGCCATCGTCCCTGACATTTTTTCTGAAATTTCGGGAGCTAGATCTTACTGTATTTTTCTGCTAAAATCCAGAATTTTGACTGATTTTATCAATTTTAACACCTTCAAAATTACAGTCAAAGTTGGTCTAGCGATTGCTTGGATTGAGGCTTCTAATCATTCAAAAATTGTTGAAACTGAAATTCATGTCAAAATTGTGTTTCTTACAGTCCTAAATCTGAAAAGTGTGTTATCATTCATTCGAAATTTCAGTGATTTATTCAAATTTTCGCAATTTGTGACTTTTGAAATTAAGTGCTTAATTACAACAACTTTGATTTCCGCTTTCAAAATTGAATTTTGCGTGAAATTGAGTCAATTTTTAAATTTCAAAACTTGCATTGCTTTTGGTATTCTCTCTAAAATCATAAAATTCAAAATTTCAGTTTCCCTCTCTTTTTCAAAATTCAAATTTTGCATTTTTCGACAATCTTGGTAGGGTTTAATTTTGAGATTGCAACTTTAATTTGGCCTATCTACAGATCGTAAAATCACTCAATTTTTTCAGGTTAGCTGTAAAATCATCATAACTTTCATCCCTGAAAATTTCGAAAAAAGTTGCGAGGACTGTGTGCACTCCGAGTGCCACGGTCCCGGACATTTTTTCCGAAATTTCAGGAGATTGTCCTGATTGTATTTAACAGCTTAAATCTAGAAGATTGGCTAGTTTTACTGAAATTTGCTACCTGTAAAATTCAAAATCTTCTCTCTCTCTTTAGTGCATGAGTTTTACAACAATAAGCCCTACTTACACTATTCCCGTTAGACGAAGCCTTAGAATTAAGTCTTTCCAAGGTTTAATTACTGAGGAGATGGAACCTAATTTGAATGGCCTTTTTAATGAGGACATGGGTAATTCCTCTAATCCTCTTAATGATGAAGAAGCTCTCCATGAGGTTTCTGTAGAACAACTTTCAAAATTGGATAACCAATTTGATGATTTTCGACAATGGATGTCTCAAGAATACCCTGATAGTCAAGCTCTTCCTTTAATTGAGGGTCTAAAACGTATGCTTCAAAGTGATAAGAATGGAATTGATATTTTGCGTGGTATTGCACACATTGTGGATTCAAATGTGATGCCTATGAAAAGTTGTGCTGAAACCTTAGGTTATACACAACCTCCTACTCAAGACAATCATTCTATTCCTTTGACGACTCCTATTGCTAGTATACCTACTTTTACATCAAACATAATGACTACTTCAACACAAGACATTCCTCCTATGATCACCAGTCATGGGGGCAATCCCTCTTCTTCAATTAACCCTCTTCCTTCATTCAATCTGACTTCTTCATTCATTCCTTCAATGAGTGTTCCTCTTATATCTCCACAAATGAACATGACGCAAGGGGGCAATTCATTTAACCCTTCCATTCCTCCTTGTAGTGTTCCTCCTGTCCAATCATCTCCTATGACTAACTATCATAGTGTCCCACCACCTTACTCTCTACCTTCTTTCAATAACATAACACCTCCATCACAATCTAACACGTCTAATATGAACTCTTTGACTGAAGCAACCATTAACAATCTTGCACAAACTGTCTCTTCTTTACAGCAACAAATTGCCTCTATGAATCAATCTAAGTTTAGTGTGCCCACATTTGATGTTGCGAGCCCACTTTCTATTGATATTGTTCGAGCTATTCCCCCTAAACATGTTGAAATCCCGCATTTGGAGCTTTATAATGGTAAGGGTGATCCTTTAACACATGTTAAGACCTTTCAAACAATATGTACTGATTTTGCTTATGACCAAAGGTTGCTTGCAAAACTGTTTACTAGAACATTAAGAGATAAAGCCCTACAATGGTATTGCTCGTTGCCTTCCTATTCTATTACTTCTTTCGAACAACTTGCAAATGCTTTCATTCAACAATTTCAAAACAATATAAGTCCTAAAGTTACTTTGATTGATTTAATGCATTGTAAACAAGGTATTAAAGAAAAAGTGACTGATTTCATTGGTAGATATAAGCATTTGTATGCTCAAATTTCTTTTCTAGTGCCTGAAAATGATATTCAAAGAATCTTTATTTCTAATTTACAAAAAGATATTCGAGACAAACTTCTGTTTTCTGAGTTTACTTCTTTCCAACAGTTGTGTGCAACTCTTCACAATTATCAACTGACTGTGAGTCAAATGGAACAATCACATCCTATGGCTCCGAGTGATAAGGGTGATAGTAGTCAACAACCATTTGGGAAGTTTAAACCAAACAGAGAGTCCATTAAATTCAATGAAAACATCATCAACAACAATGTGAATGCAGCATCAGGTGTGTCTCCTATTTCTAAGTTTTTCAAGAGAGAAAGAAAGTTTACTCCTTTGAATGAATCATTGCATAGTATTATGAATAAGTTATTGGAACAAAATGTGCTTACACTTCCTCCTATAAGGCAAATTGATCCTGCAAAGATTAATTCACCTTATTTTGATAACAAATCTTTTTGTCAATTTCATCGCCAACCTGGGCATGATACTGAAAAATGTTTTTCTTTAAAGGGGAAAATTCAAGATTTGATTGATAATAATACTATCTCTGTTTCTGGAGTGAATGATAAAGGCAATACATCTGTAGCTCCTCCTAACCAAAATCTTCAGATTTTTACGGATCCATTACCTTCTCATACCTCTAATGCGATTGATACTACTGATTCCTCTGTCTCACCTGATGATATTGTGTCTATGACTCCGAATGTGATTAACTTTGTGGAGCAAAAGAAAATCCCTAAAGAACCTTCCATCACATTTGATTCCAGTGAAACTATCAGGGCACCTAATGGTCCTTTATATATAGTTGCAAAAGTCAAGAATACACCTTGTCGTGGAGTGCTTATTGATCCTTCTTGTATGGTTAATATCATTACTGAAGAATTTCTTTTTACTTTGCAATTGAATCAACTGATCTATGACGAAACAAATGTGGTTGTGAAACTATTTGATGCATTTTCTTCTCCTGCAATTGGTTCTATTACATTACCTATTGAGGTCCATAACAAATCCCTTGATGTGGACTTTGCTATTATTCCATCATCCAAACAATTTCGTGTGAAGCTTGGCTATCCTTGGCTATCTTCCATGAAAGCTATTGCTTCTCCTATGCACAAGTGTCTGAAATTTCCCCATAATGGTGAAGTTGTTACTGTCAATCATAGTCTCTTTAAACCAACTGAAAGAACTTCTAGCATTCCTATTGATTATTTTTGGCCTAAACAATTCCAATCTCTTCCTCCGCGAAGTGATCATCTTTTCAAATCTTATCAAAAGTGGAAAAAAGATATGATCCTATCTCTAAGTGAACCTAGAACACCCAAACTTGACATTCCTATCATTCTTGAGAAGGAAGTTCTTCCTTTGAAAGATAAAACCAATGTCTTTCCTCAAGAAGATTCCCAACCCATCCCTATGGATGTGACTATGCCTATATCTAATAAACTTCCTAAAAGTAGACCTATCCCTCCTCGTCATGATGGACTTGGTCTCCTTCCTAAACCAAATATTCCTTGCTTATATGGAGCAATTCCTCCTCCTTCTTATGGAGAGAAGAGACCTTCCTCTTCTCCTATTATTCAACCTAAGAGACCACAACCTAAACACCCAAGTAATAAGGATGAGAACATTCCTCCTCCTCAATCTCCTAATCTTCCTACTAAGACTAGACGAAATCGTTCTGCACGTGAACGCTGACGAAAGCATCGTCTTAGAGCTTAGGCAGCTACCTCTCAAACTTTGCGATCCCCAAAAACACCTTCAACAAGCATTATTCCATTTTCTCCTTAGCTGACGATTGAGCCGAAATCTCCTAAACATAAGATGCATGATGGTCTTGATCCTGTGCGAGTTAAAGATCCTATTTTTATAAATTTTGATGATGATATAGATGAAAATGTTATTCATGATGAAAATGTTACTCCTGTTCATTCTGATAGTGAATATGAACTTGTTGATATTGATAACCATTTATCTAACGCATTTTCTAAAGCACTTATCTTAGCTCCTAGACAAGAACACCGTGGCTTGGGATATGAACATAGCCCTTGTTTGGATCTTGTGATAGCTCCATCTGCTATGTTGGATGTCCCTCCTCTAGCGTGTTCCCTACCTTCCCGAAACATTGATCAGCAAGATCGGGGGGTAGATGACGTGCTAGACTAGTTTCATTAGCATAGCAGATTCTCTCCCCCTCTCTTTTGTTACTTCTTCTATGTGTTATTCTCATTCTTCTATTTGTTGTCCTTAGTGTTGTCTACTTGAGGACGATGCAAAGCATTGAGATCTCTCGATCTCTCTCATGTTGACTCAAAAGACACATGTGTTCCCTTCTTCTAGGTGACCTTCCTTGATTGGGGAATGAAGAACAATTATGCATACATACATATGATATACATGAATACTGACCCCGAGGAAAGCGAAGTCACCTTGTGCTTTATGTTTTGTGTCTATTATCCTTGGGCTTATCTCACACTTGGGGGCTAAATCCTTGTGATAACGTGCTCCTTTCCCTTCTCATTTCTTATATGTATCACTACCTTAAAGCAATCACCCCCGGTAAGGCGTGTGCGATTGCTTTAACATAGGGGGGCATACATCCCGTTCATATCTTTTCAAGATACTTGAAAATTTCTTGACAAATTTTGCCTTGAAGGTTTTTGATATCTTTCTTGCATGACTCATAGTGAGGGAACCTTACTACTGACAGTCATGGTTCTCCCTCGTGATCTTCCCTTTTACTTTGTCAATCGAAGTCGTAAGATCCTTAGTCCACTGGGGGCTTGGTGTATCTTGCCTCCTTGACGTGGTGAAAGTTTTTTCAATATTGTTTCCTTGTACTTTACCGGAAGTATGAGCGTACGCTTATACTCCCGCTAAAGTGGGGGCTAAATGTAGCGTCCTAAAATTGTGACACTTGCAATTTCGACCGCATTTGGGTCTTCACGATGGCGACGCAACACTGAACCTGAATGGAGACCCCGAAACTTGCTCATGACATCAAAAACTGCATTTTTCCAGCACCCTGCCTAATCCCTCCTTGCACCCTGCTGTCCCGGGACGTGGGACCAGAGCGCCCAGCGTCCTGGTCCCCCAGGACCATGGCGCCCAGCGCCCTGGTCCCTGGACCTATTTTTGGGCCTGGTCTCCTATGGGGCTTCGGGTCTTTATGTTTGCAATTTGGAAAATAACATTTCCTGGTCGGCCTAAGGTCGGGAAAATCAGTCTTTTAACCGTAATTGGCAAGTATATAAACTACATTTCCTCTCCCATTTGAGGAGGTCGAAAAGAGGAAGGACATATGTGTACAAGACGTGGAAACTCTATTCAAACATTCAAGCATTCAAGCATTCCTTCAAGCAATTGATCATTCTAAGTCTCCATTCAAGGCTAAGTGTTGCATTCAAGACAAGGATTCAACCATTGAAGAGGAGATCACATATTACAACATACAGCATACAACATACAACAACATCTATACCTTCGCATATAAGGATACAAACATCCTTACAACAAGGTATTAGTACTTGTTTTACATTACATTTACAAGCATTTCTCATTTCTTGGTTAATTCCAAAACCGGGGTTTGACCTAAGGGAAAACCCCTAATCCCTAACCCCCCAATCGTCTTCGCTTTTCTGTGTGTAGGTTGCAGGTACGCGGCTGAAATTGAAGATCTGGAATCCTTGTGCAGAGACGAATAGATCCCCCTTCGTTTCGCGGAATTTTCGGAGGACCGTGTGCACGCCGGGCGCCATCGTCCCGTCAACTTTTGCTCAAATTTGCAGGACAGTGCCATCTCAACATTTTACTGCTAATTCCAGGTCCACAGCTTCATCCTATATCCCTAACTCAGTTTATAAGTGAATCTTTCTCACTTTCTATGCATTCCTAGTTCAATCTTTCTATCTACATTCTTTACAAAAGAGGGTATCCTTGCTATCACAACCCTTGAAACTCATATAGAATCCAATCTTCATTGCGTGGGATTGGATCTTGTGGGTTTCAACCCCTCTTTTGAATGTAAAGTCCCTCCTAAGTGAAAACCATCAACCCTAGTTACTCTCCCTTCTCTCTCCTCGGAGTTGGGGAGGGGAGGATGACTAGGGTTCGATTTTTCCGCTCTACATTGACATAGAAACCCAAATGGTAAAAACTATAGTGGGTATTGGAACCCACAATAATTTGTACTCTTTCAAAGTACACCCTGTTAGGAGCTTAGTCTGGTTAGGAGCTTACAATACGCCCAGTTAGGAGCAGACCCTGTTAGGAGTCATTCGGTTAAGAGATTTGCCTATCACTCCAGCTAGGAGCTTAATGATCTATTAGGATCAACCTAGTTTGAGGATTTAAATACTCTTTTGTGAGTTGTCCTATTAGGGGACTTAGATAGAAAAGACACATTAGAACCTACCTAGGTAAGGGTTTTATGCTGTTGTAATTGTTATGGAATAATAGTGAAAAATGATCTATTACTTTGCACTTCCAGGTTGCTAAATCAGATCCAGTTATGCTTCACAGTTTGCAACACTTAGGCAGATCTCTATCTTCTCTAGGATGGCTTAACTCATTCTCCTAATGCCACCCACACATGAAACATCAATTGTGTCACCCTAAATAGCTGTAATAACTAAGTCAGCCATAAAACCTAATTACATTTTGAATTTACAATATAGATCATTACAACAATTTACAATGTAATATCAACCATTGATTATTCATAACCCATCATAAAAATCTAATCTATACATAAGTCAAACACTTAGAACATTCCACTAAGCACTTTGCACATACCCAAGAAATTCTACCATCTCCACGCTAAAACACAATTAAAATTATTTATGCGGTTTGTGTCTGTTACCTCCTTCATGTAGATTCGCCACCAATCACCGTCATATCAAAAATCATCCCAAGTTGAGTGAATTCATCACCAGTCCTAAAATTCTACTAAAACCCTAGCACAACTCCATCATAATTCAAAACTTGCCTTTCGGTAATCAACACAAGATGTGATTCTGGTCACATACACAAATCCATCATAAAGGCTTATTTGTCAAACCACAAGTCTCCAACCATCACCGATTTACCGATTCCATCAAAATCTTTTGTTTTACCAGTTGAAGTCCTAATTCTCAATATTGCCGGTAAACCCTATCATACTTACAAATTCTAAATCTGGTAGACCAAATTACTTATCCATCAAGTCAGACATCAAAGTTCATCTGTAACCATCATGAAACATTAATTCACATAGGTTGCCATCAATGACAACACAAATTACTGATCATGTCATCATCATGCCTCTACCAATACAATCATCAACTCGTCTGCATTAGTTATGCCAATCATGCCAACAAAGACATGCTTTCTAATTCATTTGATCTTCTATAAATTTCATGGGTTCCAAATCCTAGAGAAAACATTATTGAGCAAGTGTTTTCAGATTTGAGTATTATGGAGCAACAAGCTACAACAACCTACATGCAAGTGTGTTTTCATGATTGATCTTGTCTTGTCTTGTAATGTTATTGTATCAACCCTTTAAGGACTTATCTAAAGATCATTGCATCACCACCATTACTATTCTTGAGGCAATACCATTTTAATTCAATATTTTACTTTAGATTTACCCTATGCCCTACAACGATAAGCTCTCTTTTCTAATCATCATTGTTGTAGTGGTAGTTAATTCCTACTTGGGGTTTTACTTAGGCAAGCCCCTATACAACATAATAATTTTCCCCTCATTTTTGTGTTTGGGTTTCAAATTTGATAGTAGATAGTTGCAGATTCATAGTGTAAAGATTCAGACACATAGTTCTAGATTTTAAACAAGTGAAAATCCTTGTTCTATGGAGCATCACTCCATAGTTTGACACTTTTTCATTGAAATTTTAGTAGAATGGTCTACAAAGAATCCTAAATTAGAATCTAAACATCAAAGTTGACAAAGATACCTCCAGGTTTAGGGTGCTTCACTCCATAGACCAACACTTTTAGGCCCAGATTCCAATGACAGGTTCATTTTTACACCTCATTTTTAGATATGAGCTTAGATTTTGGTTTCCAATTGTAGAGGGTGAAAAATTAGGGTTTCATATTTAAATGTATTAAGAACACTAATTTTCCTTAATCACCTTTACATTAGGGAAAGATAGTAATTTGATAGATCTAACCTTGATAGATCTAGATTTTGATCAAATTATTGGTTTCCTAGATGGAGTTTTTCTTTCCCTTTAAATTGAATTGGATTTGAATTGAAGACAATGAAATTAGGGTAAATGCTGGGATATTGAAGCAATTATGCATAAACAAGGAGCTACAGTCATCAACCGAAGCCACAAACCTAAATTTCAGTAGTAGATGAAAGTTTGATCTGTTCCCAAAAATTTGGCTTGAATTGTCGAGAATGTGGTGGTGGTTGCCTTGGTCCTCCGAACTTTTCGTTGTCCAAAGGGAAACTTGTTTGTCTCTATGAATCATGCCATTCCTCTAAAACACAACTCTATAGTTGTTCCTACACACAGTGGAAAGGTGAAAATTGTTGGTGTAAACATGTAAAAATATTGGGAAAATGGTGTCTCTACCTTGCATTTACACGAGCTTACTATTTATAGTAAGTTTTTATTTGAACACAAAATGGTGCGAAATTCTCCAAGAAGCTTCTAGTTGGTTAAATAAGCATGTTAGTAAAGTTTTATTACAAGATCACAACTAGTTTTGAAGATATTAAAGTTTCCATTTTAGAGGGGTGTGATTAAAGGTTTACACTTGATTTTGGGGAATTTAGACCCTCTGAAATGCCCTAAAAAGTTGGCATAAATGGCACAGTGGCTAATGAGGCGATAGACAACTTCATTAGCTTTCTAGTGCTTCAAACGATTCGTCAATCGGACACATGGTTTGCAAGTTATGGCCTCCATAAGTTTGTACTCCTGAAATAGCAAATATAATTTGTATCAGACACATAAATGAGCTATAGAAGGGAGGGACATGTTTTGATGTGTTTTTTAACACATCATAAGGCTTCTAGACTAGAGATAAGGTCGGATATACTTTATTGGGTGGTTTTAGCCCATAGTTTTGTAATATCGTTTGATGGTTTCTTGTATTGTATCTCCTATATATGAGGTGCATGAGATAGAGGTTTTGTGTAAGAGTCTTATGGCTATTGAGTTACCTCTGGATCTCTGATTAGTGATACTCCTACGTAGATATTGCTCTGCAAGTATATTGTAATCTATTTTGATTGTTGAATAATAAATTGGGCAGCTTTTGGAGTGTGAGGTTTTTCTCCTGAAAGGGTTTTCCCCACGTAAATCACTATGTTGTGTTATGAATGTTGTTTATGAGTATTTTTGTTAAGTTTTTTTAACTGTTGTGATGATCTGAAAAAGTTTTGCATAACCCTCATCTCAAGGTTAGTGTAGGAATTTGTTCCGCTACTTAACTTCCTTACAAGTGGTATCAAAGCCTGATCACCTTTGGTTTCAATTGTGGGTTATTGGGTTTTTTTAACTAATCCAGATTTGAGTGGGAGCTTGTGCAGAAGACACTCTTTGATCTTGTTGCAGGAATTTTTAGATGGAAAGTTCGTCAAGGAGAACAAAGGTGGAGAAATTTAATGGAACTATAAAGTGGAAAATTGAACCCTAATGATTCCCCACCCAGGCGAGAGAAAGGAAATCACTAGGATGATTTTACCTTGGGAGATACTTTAAATTCAAAAGAGGGGTTGAATTCACTAGATCCAAACCCTAGAGTGACTAAGAATTTGAATACTAAGTGAATTGAAAGAGTACAATACAATTTACCCTCTTTTGTAAGTAGAAGAGTTGACTTGTTGACTATGCAGAAAATGAAGACAAAATGGGTGAAATAAGGGGCTACCGATTTGGGATCATGCTATAACTTCAGATCTAAGGTATTTAGACTGATATGGACTTTCCTTGCAAATTTGGATAAAATTCATCGGGACCGTGCATAAGTTATTCACAGTCCTCTGAAAAATCCGTGAGTCAAAAAGAGTGTTTATGTCTCTGCAAATGAATCCTAAATCTACAACTATAGCTGCGCACTTGCAATGTGCACACAGAAAAGAAGGGAACAAGGGTTGTGGATAGGGGTTTGCCTTAGTCAAACCCTTGGTTGAGGAATAAACCTTGCAAGAAAGTAATTGCAAATGCTTAAATGTAAATAATGGAAATGTATACCTTGTAGATCTACAATTTGTTGATGATGGTTGCTTTGCTTCTTGAATGTAATCACAAGTGTTGCATGAAATGGCATGTAACATGACAAAACCATAACACACACACACACACACACACACACCTGTTTGCAAATGAATGTTTGTAATGTTGCTCCAATGGATGAATGAAGAAGACACATGAAGAAGAAGATTTGATGGATGCTTGAAGACTTGAAGACTTTAACACTTAAACGCTTGATGACAATAATGGAGACCTTCTGCTTGTTTTCCCAATTTTTGCTTATTTTCATTTATTTCCATCTATTTTCACTTATTTTCATTTATTTCTACCTATTTTCACTTATTTTTCATTTATTTTTGTGTATTTTTGCTTATGCAAATGAGAGGACTAGATTCCCTTTTATACTTGCCTTGGAGGGTTTAATTTTCCTCTCACCAAAGGTTGTCATAGGGGAAACTAAATCCTAAATAGAAAATAAGGGTCAGATGGACCTATTTTAGGGCCACCCAAAGAGGGAGGACAAGGGTGCCATGCCCCTATCCAAGGGGGGATAGGGGCGCCATGCCCCTGTCCTACCTTATTTTGGGGCTTGGACAGGCTCACAAGGTGATACAAGGGCTAAAACAAGAGGAGATCTGGAAGAATGATGCAGAGAGGGGTCCCAATTGAGTAGGGAGATGCAATAACTAGGGTGCGGACCTAAAACGCGGTCAAAATTGCAAGGGTCACAATTTAATGATGTTACATTTAGCCCCCACTTTAGCCTGAGTATGGCTTACGCCAATACGACTGGTAAAGTAGAAGAAAGAGAGATGAATATGAGAGATGTGGAGCAAGATCACAAAGATTATAAGACGTCACTAATCCTGAGGAACCAAGCCACCAATATTAGGATCTTAACTCACTCAAACATATGCAAGTGCACATAAAAAGGCATGCAACAAAGTTAATATCTTAAGACCTCAAGTCAACTGGTCGAAAGACCTCAATATGAAAAATGTATCAATCAACTAATATCATTAATGAAACATAAAATTCCATCTCATGAACACATATAATCACATAAAAGAGAAAATATGACATCATCCATGAACCATCAATAATAAAACTATGATTTCATGAGAGGTAGAAGAGAGAGAACATGAATACACACTGTATGCGGGAAAAGTGATTCAATGAAATTGAAATTGTGAAAATTATTCAAAGACTTTCCCACACACCCATGGGACTCTTGGTGCAAATTATGGATCTATGAGGAATAGCTAAACTTCCCAAGCAGTGTTCCATGGTTATCTATCTCACAAGATCCCTCAAGCCAATGCCTTTTCTCTCAGATCACTGAGAAAAGTGATTTAGGGATGACAAATGCAAGACTGAGGGATGCTTTACATCAAATTTAGTATGAATGCATCCTATCTATGCATGATTCTAACAAATTAACTAAACTAGATGAAAAGATGACAAGATTAGTAAAAATACTATCCTAACATGATATACTAGTGATATGATTTAATCTAAAATGATATAAATGCTTCTAAGATGATTATTAGATTTATTCTATTGCAAAGAGAGGCTAGATGCTTGCTAAAATTGAGTATAAGTATGATGCTAAAGACTTTTTTTATAATGGAGGGATGAGGGCTCTATTTATAGGAGAAATGGGGCAATGGATTGTCAGGATTGAAAGTTATCAATCCATGTTTGCAATTCTCACCAATTAAATGCTTGAGAAGACCTCATGGTTAGCTTAAGAGGTTAGGGTTAAGGTTAGGTTAAGGTTATCCATTGGATAAAACTTTTACCCAAAGGGTAAACTCTTGTGCAAGGGTTAAAGGGATAACCATGGTCAAAGAAATGAATGCTTGATGAGACCCCTGGGTTAGATGAGGGTTGAGTTAGAAAAAAAGTCTCTAACCATGCCACAAAGGGTTAGTTAACCATTAATGGTTTGAAAGACTTTGGGGACAAATTTGTAAGAGTCCTTCAAAATTTGGGGGTATTCAACAAGTTAGCTTGTTGAAGGCATAAAGGCTTTAATGCCTTTGGAAGACTTTACTCCAAATTTGAGAAGTGACCTCCTCAAATTTAGGGAAAGGGGATAATTGAAGGGTTTAGGTTAATTGATTAGGATTAGAGGGATTATAGAAGAATTTAGGAGGAGGGTTAGGAGGCAAGTGGGAGATGTAGGAAAATGCAAGTGGGTGAGGGATAATAGGATTTAATTAAAATAAATTGCTTTATTTCTATTTGGTTGCAAGTGGGGGATTAAATAAATTAGATTTTTTTATTTGGGGTGAACTATTTAATTAAATGTAAATTTAATTAAAAGTAGAGAGAAGGGATTTAATTAAATAAAATGATTTATTTAATTAAATGATATAAAGGGCTTAAGTGAATTTAAATAAATAAATAAAATAATTTATTTAATAAAATAGAGGAATGTGGATGATTTAATTAAATTAGATTTAACTAAATAGAGAAATAAGAATAAAATGAACATTAAATATTCATTTAGGAATATGGTCATTTTTATACGTCTACACACACTTTGGTGATCCATGAGAAGAAAGGCGAATAAAAGGAACCATGGACATCTCACCCCTAGAGCTAGGTGATCCATGGAGAAAAAAGGACATGGAAAACTAGCCCCTAGATTCTGTCTAGGTGATCCATGTAAGGGAGGAGAGTGAGAACACCGTTAGTTCCACTCAACCTCATGTGCGTGTGTGCAAGTAAGGTTTGAAGCACCTCATAGGAGTCTATGCCCGAGTATGCTACAACTTGTATAAGATGTATAGTACAAATGTCAATAAAGGCGTGACATCTCGTTCTAAGAGACTATGCTCTGGTTCCGAGAATAATCACCATGCATAAGAGAAAAGTGACGACATCTCGCTCTAAGAGGCTGCCCTTTGGTTCCAAGAATGACCCACTGTATAAGAGACACAATGCAGGAGAGAAATATAATACAAAAGGAGCAATGTGGATGCCCCCCCTTAAGATGTCAACGTAGTTTAATGTTGATATCTTAAGGAAAGTAGAGCAAGGATACCTACCTTTGACACCAAGATGATATCCATCATGCAAAAATGTCATAAATTCAAGAAAGAGAGGGAATACTCTCCAAGCAAGGATAAGATAGTTGAAAAGAGATATCTTGCTATAAGTGTAAAGGAGATCCTTGGAGGAGAAGATATCTTTGCTCAAAAGACATCTACCTCCAAGAGGATTTGTCTTAGACAAATATAACATCTTCTAGAACGAAGCTCAGAAGAGAACAAGAATTCAATCCTTCCTCCTATTACTAGGTGAAAGGGATTATTGATGAAGGATGAATCACTTTTATCCCAATGGGGATGGGTGAATTTATTAAAGATTTACATTACCAAGTATGAAAGAGATTGTAGGCAAGGACTTACATGTCTTGTATAAGAGAGAACCCTTGGGAAAACAACAATAATTTCACACAAAGAATGATATCAAGTAATAAAACTCACACCATCCACAAAATAGGAAAGAGTGGATCCTTAGAGAAAGAGAGAGGAAGAGAGATCATTTCCCCCCAAGTGTAGGACGATGAGAATAATTACACAACTTCTAGAGAGAGATTACTCATAAGAGACGTACCATTTCAAGAAAGGAATACATCCTAACCAAGGAACATACATGCGCTCGCATGAAGGATAAATCCATTCAAGAAAGGATATCAAGTTATGAATAACACAATAGAAGAGGTAATTTTCAAAGAGAGAGAAAGAAGAAGGTTCACAAAAACTCTCTAAGGAGAGATTGTTCATAATAGATGTACCGTTTCAAGCAAGGAAAAGATCCCACTCATGGAACAAACATGCGCTCGCATGAAGGAGAACTCCATGTAAGAAAGGACATCAAGTTTATGAATAATGTACTCCATAAAGAAAATAGTGAAACCTTAGAAAGAGGAAAAGGAATATTCTTGCCCCCCAAGCATAGAGGCAAGAATAAATATACTATTACGTTGCTCACTAAGTATGATTGCACCTGAAATTTTACCACCATGAATGACAAGGAGCCCCCCAATAGGTAGGATAACTATGTCACATAGTGAGGAGAAACATAATAGGAACTTGAATGTTATTTTAAATGATTATGATGAATATGCCATTCATTGTTAGATGTTATTTTTAACATGTCTGAATCAATGTAATATTGTATTTGTGTTTTCAAAGCTTGACACTCATTAGTAGAATGGCCATGGGTTTGATGATATTTACAAAAAGAAGAATTTTGAGGATGTTGTTTATGTTTTCTTCTTCATTTAGGACAAAGAGTTGATATTAATTTGGAATTTAGAAGATTGGTCAACACATTTTCTTGTTGTAACTCAAAATTAGAATGAGAAGGTGTGGATTTATAAGACAATGGAGAAGAAGATGTTGACAAATGAAAGTGTGATTTCTCATGACTTTGTCGATCACATTCAAGCATTTGTCCAATGCATCCATGTGTATGTTCAAAAGAGGGTTCAATCTTAGGGGGAATTGGATTGAATTTTAAGAAGGCCCAATCAATTTCAAGATTTGTGTTTGGAATATGAAATTCAAGCATCTTAGACTTTCTAGAAAAGGTAGGAGTGAAATCTAAGGACCCCCAATCATCCTCTAAGAGTTCTTCTTTAGGAAATTATTTGGTAGGAGATGGTGTATTTGAGTGAGTTGAAGAGAGAATTGTAGGAACTAAGAAGGCATATGATGCTTCACTTATGTTCTCATCAACTACCTCATTAGTATATGTGTAAGGCACAACATGATAATTAGGAAGAATCTCTGGTTTCCTACGAACATGAATGGAATTGATTTGATTTTTGTTAGGCTCTTGATTTTTGGGAGAGAGAGAATTATGATGAGAAATGACATCATCCTCTTATTCTAAGGTATCTTTATGTTCAAGACACTCATTAGGAAAAGGAATATCATATGTAATTAATGCTTCATCTTTGGGGGGGAGGTAATTGGAAGGAATAGAAGGTGAAGTGTTATTAAAATCATCCTCTTTCACCAAGGTACCCTCATGAGGGAGGATCATATGAAAAGAATAATCTACACCGTCCTCTAATGGTTCATCCCAAATAGGGAGATCATTAGGAAGAGTGTTAAAAGTACCTTCTTGCACCAATATGTCATCTTTTAGGGGAGACTTTTTTGGAGAGGGATCATTTAAGGGTTCAAAAAGGGGATTTTCATATATCTTAAATCCTTTCAACTTAATAGCTTCGTCTTGTAGAAAGAAATTTGACATTTTTCCAAATTGCAAGGAAAGAAGTGAATGCAATGAAATAAATCAAAAACACAACTGAAAATTTATTCAATCCACAATTTAATTCAAATGAGAGCTAGGAGGGAACATTTGAATTTTGAATTTTGGAATCTAAGTTGCAAAATTGAATAACGCAAAATTCTAAGAACAATGATTATAAAAAATGAACCAATTGATTTAAAGAAGGAATAGTGCAATTTCCAAGAATGATGATAATTATCCAGAAGAGATTGGAAATTAAAATTAGGGCCTATTGAAAAACCTCTTAATTTTAAAAATTGAAAGTTGTTGAATTGAAGTTTTAAAATTTAAAATTAGGGTTGTTATTAATTAACCACTTAATTTTAAACTATATCTTAAAAATTGAAATGTTGAAAGTGGAGATTGCTTTTTATATTAGATGGATCAAAATTTGACAAAATCACCAATTTTTTGGAATTGAGCAATAAAACACAGTCATAACAGTCTCCTGAAATTTCGGGAAAAAAGCCAGGGATCGTGCGTAAGTTATGCATGGTCCTCCCAACTTTTTTGGAAATTTTTAGGGATGATAGATATGATGATTTTATTATTAATTCAAAAAATTTGAGTGATTTTATGATCTCTAGATAGGTGAATTTAAGCTCAGAATGTTGAAATAGGACCCAATTAGGGTTTTGTGAAAAATGATGAATTGAAGGAAAATTTTGAAAAATATCAAACCTAATGGATATGGTCAACTTGGAAAATATTTAGAGGACTTAAAATTAATGAATTTGATTGAAATTTGCATAAAATCCAAATTAATTTAAAAATTAGGGTTTTAGGTCCTAACCAAATGATATTGAAATTTTGGCAAAAGGAGGGAATTAAAATTTTGAATATTTTTAGTAAGAAGACAGGTCTGAAAATAATGATAAATCTGAAAATTGAATTAAAATCCAAATTTTGCAGAAAGTCAATTTCAAATCTAGATATTTTGTAAATTGTAAGAAAATCAAACATGCAATTTTGAATTTGTTTTCGACCTTAGGAGGTTTAAAAATTGATAAAATCAGCCAAATCTCTGGATTTAAGCAGAAAAATACAGTGAATTCCGACTCCCAAAATTTTGGGAAAAAATTCAGGGACCATGTGTAAGTTTTGCATGGTTCGACCAACTTTTTCAAAATTTTCAGAGATGGAGATATTGTGATTCTAGTGTTGAAACCAAAAAAATAGCCGATTTAGAGATGTTTAGATAGGTCAAATTAGCAGTCAAAGGTCGAAATAGAAGATTCTTAAAAATTAGGGTTGTGTTGTTTAACCACTTAATTTTCAGAGTGAAAAGATAGATTTGAATTGCAATTTGAAATAGAAAGCAAATCTGAAACAAGCAATAAAAATTATATACTTCACATGCTTAATTTCCTCAAAATGAAAAATTAGGGTTTTTATGCAATTAACCTCTAAATTTTGCAAAAAGATCAAAATTGGAAATGAAATTTTAAAGTTCAAATTGCAATTATTTAGATCTAAGAAATAATAAATCAAAATTAAGATGTAGGACGTTGGGTTCACCAAAATGTAAAGTGGAAAATTGAACCCTAGTGATTCCCTACCTAGGAGAGAGTAAGGAAATCACTAGGATAATTTTCACTTAGGAGATACTTTACATTCAAAAGAGGGGTTGAATTCACTAGATCTAATCCCTAGAGTGAATAAGGATCTAAATACTTAGTGAATTGCAAGGGTGCAATGCAATTTACCCTCTTTTGTAAGTAGAAGAGTTGACTTGTTCACTGTGCAGAAAATGAAGACAAAATGCATGAAATAAGGAGCTACCAATTCAGGATCATGTTGCAACTTTATATCTGAGTTATTTAGACTGATACGGACTTGCCCTACAAATTTGGAGAAAATTCATTGGGATCATGCGTAAGTTATGCACGGTCCTTCAAAAAATCTGTGAGTCGAAAAGAGGTTTTCCGTCTCTGCAAGTGAATCTTAAATCTACAATTACAACCACAAACCTACAACCTACACACAGAAAAAAAGGGAAGAAGGGTTGTGGATAGCGGTTTTCCTTAGTCAAACCCCAGTTGAGGAATCAACCTTGCAAGAAATGCTTAAATGTAAATAATGGAAATGTATACCTTGTAGATCTGCAATTTGTTGATGATGGTTGCTTTTCTTCTTGAATGTAATCACAAGTGTTGCATGAAATGGCATGTAACATGGCAAAATCCAAAAACACACACACTCTTGCAAATGAATGTTGTAATGTTTGTCCAATGGATGAATGAAGAAGACACATGAAGAAGAAGATTTGATGGATGCTTGAAGACTTGAACACTTGAACGCTTGATGACGATAATGGAGACCTTCCACTTATTTTCCCAATTTTCCCTTATTTCCGCCTATTTTTGCTTATGCAAATGAGAGGAATAGATCCCCTTTTATAATTGCCTTGGAGGGTTTATTTTTCCTCTCACTAAAGCCTGACATAGGGAAAACTAAATCCCAAATAGCAAATAAGGGTCAGATGGACCCATTTTAGGGCCACCCAATGAGGGAGGACAATGCCACCACACCCCTGTCCCAAGGGGATAGGGGTGCCATGCCCCTATCCTACCCTATTTTGGGGCTTGTACAAGGTCACAAGGTGATACAAGGGCTAAAACAGGAGGAGATATGGAAGAATGATGTAGAGAGGTGTCCCAATTGAGTAGAGAGATGCAGTTGCTAGGGTGAGGACCTAAAACATAGCCAAAATTGCAGGGGTCATAATTTTATGACGTTACATGAATAAATTTTGAGATGTGGAAGTTGAAGATGGAAGATCTGCTAATACATCGAGATTTGTGGGATGTTGTTGATGCAAATGTCCAAAGACCCTTAGATCCTACTATGACAAATCAGTATGATGTTATGGACTGAAAAGCCAAGAATCTAATCAGGATGTGTCTGACAGACTCTGTTCTAATCAATGTCCGTGAAGAAAACTCTGCAAAGAATCTATGGACTAAGCTTGGTGAAATGTATCACGCGAAATATTTACTAAATCAAATTTTCTTAAGGAAGAAATTGCATTCCTTGAAGATGGAAGAGGATGGATGAATTGCAGACCATCTGGAATAATTCAATATGTTGGTCGCTCAATTGGTATCTGTCAGTGTTAATATGAATGGAGAGGAGAAATGTCAAATCTTTCTTTGTTCTTTTCCTGATTCATGGGATTCTCTTGTAATGGCTATCAATAGTAATTTTGTTGTTTTGAAATTTGAAGATGTGGTGGGTGTCCTACTTGGTGAAGAGATGCAGAGACAGTATCCATCAATTCAAAGGAAGACCTAACTGTTCGTGGAAGACCTAAGGAGAAAGGCAAGAAGAATGATAAGCGCGATAAGTCCAAATCTAGAGGGAGATCAAAATATCCTGGAAAGTCGAAAGTCATTTGCTGGAATTGTGGTAAATCGGGTCAAATCCATAAGGACTGCAAAGAAGAAAAGAAGAAGAAAAAGAAAAAGTTTGATTCTAATTCCGAGTCTGAGAAGGAAGATGGTGATGCATTCATTGCAGCTTTGGTGACTCATGCAGGTAATGATGCCTGGTTAATTGACTCAGGTGCATCTTTTGATATGACTTCCAATAGAGATTGGTTTTTTGAATATGAAGAATTTAATGGAGGTAAGGTATACTTGGGTGATGATTCACATTTAGACATTATTGGTTGAGGTAAAGTTAAAATTAGGTTTTCTAAAGGTAGAATAAAAAGGATTAATAGTGTGTTGGATATCCCTAGATTAAAATGAAATTTGTTGTCTGTGAGAAAACTAATAGATGCGAGTGTGCAGGTAGTCTTTTATGAAGCAGGATGTAAGATGATTAAGGGTGTTATGGCAATTGCTAGAGGTGTCAGGTTCAACACTTTGTATAAGCTAGATGCATACATTGTTGAGTGTAATAACACTTCTGTAAAAAGCAAATTTGTGGATACTTCAGCGGAAGATTTGAGGGTTTCACCTTCAATAGATGGAAATGGCTTTTGGGTATCTAAGGGTGCTCTTTCTTCTAAAGAAAAGTTACCTAAAGAGAAGACTATGTTATGGCACTAGAGGCTTGGCCACATTGGAGAAAAGGGTCTAAGGACCATGAAAAATAAAAACCTTGTTGAAGGTTTGAATGATTGTAATATTTAATTTGATTTATGTGAGCATTGCATTTATGGAAAACAAAACCGTGTTTGGTTTTACTCGAGTTCTCATAAAGCTTCTAGTGTTTTGGATCTTATTCTTTTTTATGTGTTTGGTCCCATAGATGTTCCTTCGATTGGAAAATCCACATATTATGTTTCATTTATGAATGATTTTAGTAGAAGGACATGGTTATATTTTGTTAAAAGTAAATATGAAGTTTCTTAGTTGATTTAAAGAATTTAAAGCAATGGTTGAGTTGCAGACTTGAAAGAAAATTAAATGTTTGAGGACTGGTAATGGTGGTGAATTTTTCTCTAATGATTTTGATAGATTCTATAAAGACTGTGGAATTAAGAAAAAAAAGACAACTCCATATTCTCCATAGTAGAATGGAGTTGCAAAAAGAATGAACAGGACATTGGTGAAGAAGACTAGGAGTATGCTGAGTGGTGCTAGTCTAGAACAAAAGTTTTGGGATAAAGTTGTTGCCACTACTTCATACCTGATTAATAGGTCTCCTACATCAGCTCTTGATGATAAAATGCCTATGGAAGCATGGTTAGGTAACAAGCCTTCATTGAAACATCTTAGATTTTTTGATTGTGAGGCATATGCACATGTGCCAAAGGAGAAGCAGACAAATTTGGAGAACAAGGATGCAAAATGTATCTTCAATGGGTACAGTTAAGGTGTGAAAGGATACAAGCTTTGGGACCCTCTTGCACAAAAGGTAATGCATAGTAGAAGTGTTATTTTTAGAGAAATTAAGTCTCCTTTTGTTACATTGTAGCCAGAACAGACTAAAAAGGAAGATCTGATTCAATTTTCCTTCAACTCCTGAAAGAGTTGAATCGAGACCCCTAGATAGGCAAGAAGTTGAGGAGAGCTCATCTAGCTCTGAATCTTCAGAAGAGGAGGAATAACCTCCAACTCAACTTGTTCGAAGGTCTATAAGACATAGACAACCACCTAAAAGGTATTCAGCCAATGAGTGAAGACTTATTTTTGCTTTGAATACTAATATGGATGAACCAAAATCTATAGAAGAGGCATTAGGTATGAATGATGTTGAATCTTGGAAGGTTTCTATGGAAGAAGAAATGGCAGCTTTGAAAGTGAATGATACATGGAATCTTGTACCATTGCCTAAAGGACAAAAACATGTTGGTTGTAAATGGGTGTTCAAGAAAAAGATTGGTTCAGAGGGAAGCATTGAGAAGTATAAAGCAAGGTTGGTTTTAAAAGGCTACTCTCAGGTTGAGGGTGTTGATTATGGTGAGATATTTTCTCCTATTGCAAAAATGACATTCATTAGATTTTTGCTTTCTATTACTGCTGCTTATGATTTAGAGGTTGATAAAATGGATGTGAAAACTCCTTTCCTTCATGGTGACTTGGAGGAGGATATTTATATGACACAACTAGAGCACTATGTGGTGAAAGGTAAAAGTAATTTGGTTTGTAAATTAAAGAAATATATGTATGGCCTCAAATAGAGTCATAGGATGTGGTACCATAAATTTGATACATATGTGTTGAACTTGGGATTTGAGTGCTCTAAATCAGATCACTGTATTTATTATAAATTTGATGGTGATCCTTTTGTGTACATTGCATTGTATGTTGATGACATGTTATTCATTGGTAAAGGGAAAGGTGTGCTTTCAGAACTGAAGTCTCAGCTCACTGCTAAATTTGAAATGAAAGATCTTCGTGCAACAAATAACATTCTTGGGATGTAAATTAGAAGAGATGGAGTGAACAAAAAGATATGGCTAGGCCAAAGTAAGTATGTGAATTCAATGTTACAAAGGTTCAACATGCATGATTGTAGATTGTTGTTTGTTCCTTTTACAGCTGAAATGAAATTATCTATTGTAGATTGTCCTACATCCCCATTAGAGATGGAAGACATGAGCAGTGTGCCTTACCAAAGTGCAGTTGGAAGTTTGATGTCTATTATGGTTTGTACTAGACTAGACATTGCCCAAGCAGTGGGATTTCTGTCTAGATATATGTCTAATCCTGGTAGAGTTCATTGGTATGAAGTCAAAAGAGTCTTCAAATATTTGAAGGGTACCTCAAAGTATTCCTTGTGTTATCATGGTAATTTAGTTGGAGATGCAATTTCTCTTGATATTTTTGGTTATGTGGATTCAGACTGGGTAGGTGATATTGATAGCAGAAGATCCACCAGTGCTTATGTGTTTCCTTTATTTGGTGGTGCAATTAGCTGGATGAGTAAGTGACAGGATATGGTTGCTTTGTCCACTAAAGAAGTAGAGTATATGGTAGCCACTCATGCTTGTAAATAATCCATCTGGCTTAAGAGACTATGTTTAGATATTGGAATAAAGCAAGGGGTAGTGACAGTTTATTGTGACAGTCAAAGTGCAATTTGCCTAGCTAAGAACTCGAAATTTTATGCTCGGACCAAATGCATTGATGTTCAATATAATTTTGTCAGAGATATGTGGTTGAAGATGCCAGGGTGAAGATAGTTAAGGTAAAAACTTTGATGAATGTTGCAGATTATTTAACTAAGGATGTGAGCACAGAGAAGTTTAGATGGTGTTCAGACTCAATGGGCCTTATGGCCCCTAGCAATTAATTTACTTTGTTGATACTCCCTTTTCTCTTGCAAGGTATTTGACAAGTGGGAGAATGTTGGGAATATGGTGTCTCAACCTTGCATTTACATGAGGTTACAATTTATAGTAAGTTTTCATTTGAGCACAGAATGGTGCAATATTCTCCAAGAAGCTTCTGGTTGGTTAGATAAGCATGGCAATAAAGTTTCGTTACAAGATCACATCTAGTTTTGAAGATATTAAAGTTTATATTTTGGAGGGGTGCGATTAAAGGTTTAAACTTAATTTTGGGGAATTTCTACCCTCTTAAATTATCTGATGCTTCAAACGGTTCCTCAATCGGACGCACGGTTTGCAAGTTATGGCCTCTAGAAGTTTGTACTCCTGTAATAGGAAATATAATTTGTATTAGACACATAAATGAGTTGTAAAAGGAAGGGAAACATGTTGATGTGTGTTTTGACATGTCATAAGACATCTATATTGGAGGTAAGGTCGGCTACTCTTATGAAGAGATTTCTCGGCAAGTATATTGTAATATATTTTGATTGTTGAATAATATATTGGGCGGCTTTTAGAGTGTGTGGGTTTTCTCCCAAAAGGGTTTTCCCCACATAAATCACTGTGTTGTGGTATGAATATTGTTTATGAGTATTTCTATTAATTTTATGTAAATATTGTGATGATCTAAATTTTTTTTGCATAACCCTCCTCTTAAGGTTAGTGTAGGAAGTTGTTCCGCTACTTAACTTCCTTACAAAAAATTGTCCTTTCCAATCAACCTCAATTTTTCTATTAATTAGGCGAATCCATAATATTATCCATTTTTCATTATATTAGTATCCATTATTCTAATAGTATATCCATTTATCCATTTTCTCATTTAATCCATTAAATAAATATATATTTAATTATTATCATTTATCTATTCCATTTATTTAAAATAAAACAACTTTAATAAACACTCCTTACCACTTACCATTTCCCATTACCACCTATCTTCTCTCCTTACCACTCATTCCTCTTATACCACGAAACTCCTATTATCCCATATTCCTCCTGATGCATTATTTCTCCTTGAGGACAACTATTTAAACCCAACCCCTCTCTCATTTCAATCATCTAGCATTTTACTTCATTTTTTCCCTCTTTCATTTCTTGTTTTCTCACACTCTAGCTTTCATATCATTTGATTTTGAATCTTTCAAATCTTTGTTTCCTCATAGTCTTTTAGGCATGTGACATTAAGAGAAATACTGTAAAAATACAAAATCTTGAGGAATAGGAGGGAAATGGAGTGAGTTTTGTGTTTGCATGCATGTGTTTTTAGATTAGATATTTGCATTTGCATTTGCATGTGTGTGTGATTTTTGTTGGAACTCCATTGTTGATGTTGGAAGTTTTGAATCTTTGATTCGAACCATTTCCCTCATCTTCAATTGGTAATAGGGGTTTATCTTAGGTCAAACCTCAATTTTGGAATTAACCATGAAATAGAATTGAAATGTAAATGAAGTATTGTAATGGAATGATTTCCTTTTGAGGGAAAGGATAAAAATATCTAGAACAATAATGATATACCTTTTAATGAATTTTTATTTGTCTTCACAAGGAATTAGAGTTTCATGTAGATAGCCTTCATAAAACTTAGAACATGAATGTCATCTCCAATGCGCTAATCTTGACTTCACTTATGCTCCAATACTTGAAAGATGATTGATTGCTTTCTCACTTACATTTTCTAGAGTATAATTGAGATCTTGAGTTCATTAGGTTTGAAATGAGAGGGTTATACCTCCTTTTATACATGCTAGTCGAAAAAAAATTAATTTTCTGACACAGGTCGACACGAGATCTAGGTTCCCACTCAAATTGAGTTACTGTTATGAAGCCTCAAAATGGGCCCTTTTTGAGAGGACCATGGCGCTGGGTTCCCTTGTCCTTGAGGACCATGATGCCCAACACCCTAGTCTTAGACATCAAGGTCCCATGATTAAAGGGAGACAAATGCAGATAGTGAAAATTTGAGTTTGATACATGGTGTAAGCAGAATCAAAGCTTCAATTAGGCCTTAGAGGATGAATGCCAAAGTGACAGCCTAAGTGAGGACAAAATTGTGGGTGAGTACAATTTAGGATGCTACATTTATCCCCCACTTTAGCAAGAGTATGAGACTAATCATACTCATGCTAAAGTACAAAGGTTTGCTTTGAAAACTTTCATCAAGACATCAAAGAGACAAGACATGCTAAGCCTACAAGGGACTTTAGGATCTTACTAATTTGATATCAAGATAATAGGGACATCATACGAGAGAGGAATGAGAGAGAGAATCATGACTTCTAGCCTAGTAAGGTTCACTTACTATGAGTCATGAAAAAGAAAACTACCAAATTACAAAGAAAAGGCTCAGTTTGCAAAGTAATTTGAGTATCGAGACATGTGATAGTGTGTGCATAAAGTGAAACATTGAGTGGAGTGTATGCTCCCATGTTAAAAGAAATTGCATATGCCTTATTGGGAACAATTGCTTTAAGGTAGCATGCATCCAAAGACAAGAAAATTACCACAATGATATTCTCCCCAGAAAGGACAAATCAAAGGATAATGGTCACAAAACATAAAACACATAAGGGGTCTACTAACTCTAGGGTCAGTATGCTTTTATGATAAATATTGTATATCATGAATATTTGTATTGAATTCACCTCATCTCCCAAAGGTAGTGGAACCACAAGCACAATGGAAGAAGACCAGATGTGTCTTTTGAGTCATCATGGAAGAGACCAAAATAGATCTCAACACTTTGCTTCATCCCTAAGTAGACAACACAAGGGACGATGAATGAAAGAATTGAGATACAAATAGAAGAATGCCACAACAGACTCGGCCTCTTTATTACCTCGCACCAACAAAGTGACAAGGGTCATACAAAGAGAACCTAACATAACAGAAAAACACATTACGAACAAGCAAGAGATGAGAGAGAATCTACGACATGAATGAAGCTAATCAAGAAAATCATCCACCTCCCAATATTGCTAAACATTATTTTGGGAAGGTGGACAAGATGTAAGAGGAGCAACTTCGAGCATGGTAGATGGAGCTACCACAAGGTCCAAACAAGGACCATGCTCTAATGATGAGTCACTTTATCTGTCACTAGGAGCTAGTTGCTTTTAAAAAGTATTTAGATAAATCATTGTCAACATCAAAAAGCTCATATTCATCATTAGAATCAATGTTGTTATCATGAACAACATTATCATCCATTTCTTCATCAAGCAATCAATAAAAATAAGATCTCTAATACGAATAGCACATGAACCAATATCTTTCTTAAGAATTTTAAATCATGGTGATTTAAGTTGAACTTCCTCCCTAGGGTTAGGCAAAGGTTGGACAAATCGGACCAAGTCAAAATTTGGTGTCTTCAAGGAGGAAATGGTTTGAGAATCAAGTTCACGAGCCTTAGCATGATGTCTCCATCAATTTTCTCTCACACAACATTCTTTTAGTTTTAGCCAATAATTGTGAAGGCTTAGGTGTTACTACTTATCAAGTTGCCATTAGTTTTATGTCAAAGTTATGCTATATACTCTAGTCAGTTATCTCTACCGAGACATTCAGTCGGTATGAACAGTCTAGTCGGTTACAGAAGAAAGTAACTCTCAAAACGTAGTATACACCGAGCTGTCTACCGAGTATCATTTCATGTCTACCGAGCAACAAAGATGACACACCGAGTTGATATACACCGAGTGAAATGTGTTACCAGATTCATTGAACCTAGACATGCATATGAAAATGTGTTACAAGATCGAGGCACATCTAACCGCTATCACATTGGAAATTGCACTTAAAGATTGTGTATGATTTTGAGGTCATCTAACCAATGAAATAATTTGTATGGTTATTTATTTGATAAATCATATTTGTAAGATCGAAGCAATGAATGGATCACCATCATAAGAGATCTATTTATATAGCATGAGTGAAGAATTAAATAGTGAGTGTGTGTGTGTGCATGAGTGTAAGAAGACTGTTACAAAGACACAGAGGTCACTGAGAAGGTTTTCAAAGAACAGTCGAAGAACAGAGTAAACAGAAGGGTTTATTGAGTTACTATATGGGATACCGAGGTATGCTATAAGCAAGGTAACTTATTCTGAGCACATAGAATCTGCTATAACATTCCAGATGTAAAGTTGCTAATATTTGTAATGATTTTATGCTAATATTTTGAATTTGTAAGAGAAACCTTTAACAGGGTAAAAGACTCTAATCAAGTCTATAAATTGTAAAGCCTCTAACCAGGTGTAGCATTTAGTTTAAGTGTTGTGAAATCCTTTAGCAAGGTAGATCTAACAGATCTTGATACTCCTAATAGGGTAAGCTATCAGAAATAGCTAAACATGTAGCTCTAACCGAGCACTCTTTATTATTGCAGTAGTGAAGTTGTGGGTGTCATCCCCACCGCAATTTTTCTCTCTAACCAAGAGTTTCTGTGTAACCAAAATATATGTGTTATGAAGTGAATCATGTATGATTGTTATCTATTTGTTTTAGCTTTATATTATGTTACTGCACTATTCAGTTTATACATAACAATAAAGTTATTATTGAAGAAAAGTTTTGGAGTACTGATTCACCCCTCCCCTCTCAGTACATTAGCTTTCCATATTGGGCCTAACAATTGGTATCAGAGCTTGAATCTTGGAAAAGGGTTTAACTTCCTAAAGAGAAAGATCTTATTAATGGAAGGTTATAAACAATCTCGGAGGATTGTGTATCTACAAGAAGAATTGGATCATGCTAATCAAGTGATTGCAGACATGCAAAGACAAATGCAAAAATCTCTGAAAGTAAGAAGAAGATTATCTGATGATTTACAAGACTCTCAAGAGTTAGTGGAACAAATTGAGACATCATCTGAGAATAGTATATCTGAAGAAACTGAAGAAATGATTGGAATATTGAAAGAAAAGAACAAAGCACTGGCTGATCAACTGAAAGCAATGAAAAGAGAACATGAACATTTCAGCACACAGATGAGTGAAGATCTTGATGCATTAAGGACAACTGAGGATAAAGTAAGAGATCTAGAAAGAGAGAAACATCAACTTGAAGTCTTAGTATCTGATAAGAATGATGAAATCACAAGGTTGATTGGAATTCAACAAAACCTATCAGATCAACTAGGTTATGCACATCATGAAGTAATTTTGAAAGATGATGAGAATCAAGCATTAAAACTTGAAGTATCAAGGTTGACCAATGAACTTCAATCAGAGAATAAATCTAAAGAAACACTGAAGAAGAGTTATGAAGCATCAAAGATTTTGGATGAGCAACTGAATACAAGAAGACCCAACAAAGATGCAGGACTCAGTTACAAAGGAAAAGACTCTACCAAGAAGGGAATTCATACTACCGAGAGAGGAGAATCATCAAAGCAAGCTGGAAATAAGAATAACATCAAAAGAAAGAAGCCTATTTGCAACTACTGTGGAAATCAAGGCCACACTGCCAACATGTGTCAAATCAGAAAAGGTAAGCAACCGAATGTCACTAAGTCCAAAGGTTATTCTTACAACTACAATAAATATGGTCACACATCTAATCAATGTAGGACAAAGTCTATTAACAATTATCAGAAGGCAAAATTCAAAGGGTTTTGTAAAAACTGCAATAGATATGGACATAGTACCGAGAAGTGCTGGCTTAAGCAAAAGAACTATATGTGGTCTACACATCGAGCAAATTCTAGAGGTTACCGAACTCACACACATCCTTACTGATAGTATTCTGTAGTACCATGGGATTACAATACAAGGATATGGTGTGAATGTTGTGGAAGATATGGACATATAAGTGCCAACTGCTTTATAAGGTTTGGAATGAACAACCGAAGATCATGGAGAAATCCTAGTATGGCATGTTTTCAATGTTACAAAGTTGGACACTTAGCTGGAGATTGCAGAGATCAACCTAGAAAAGACACTGAAGAAATAAAAGAAAAATTGAAGATGATTTGGAAAAACAAGGAAATTGTGTCAAATGAAGAAAGCACCTTACCTGCTGAGTTAGGTGCACCTATTCCAAATTAATCGGTAAAGGTATGAAGGAACTGCATTCTCTCAAGGTTAAATCTTAACAGTTCCTATTTTATCATGTACTTAATTCAAATCTACATAATTAAGATGTATTAGTAAGTTTGAAATTCTATCAAAGTCTTTTGAAGCACTATACAGGAAACCTGTCAAGTCGGTGAATACAGGAAGCCTATCTAGTCGGTGAATGAAGGAAGTTTCGTTACTCAGTTAAAATGGAAAAAGGAGAGTAAATCGGTTAAAGAGGAACCGAGTGCATTTAATGTTTTTGACCTAACCTGCAAAGAGTCCGATAAGACATATTGTGTACTTAAAAGCATTTTCGCGGTCATTTTCAACTTACCAAGTTTTCGAGAGAGCAGAGAAAAGCGAACCCAAGTGATCAAACCTCCTACAAAGCAATTCAAGCTTTTATCTGAAGTCTACAATGGCACCCAAGATCCAAGATCCCATAGTTGTCAGGAATGTAGAGAAGCCCTCACTAAAATACTCTTTGACTCCCAAAGTTGCATCAGAACCGGATGACAAAACCGCCTTTTCACTCATCTCGGATAGAATGTTGTTAGTCGAGGATGTGAGATTCTTCACCAAATGTCGTGTTGAAGAACTTGGTCATGTTGAAATTAAAGACACCTATGATGAGTTGTGCACCGATGATAAATTGAATAGCAAGTATGAACACATCAAGATCAAGGGATTAACTGAAGCCCTAACCTATCCCCATGTGTTCAAACCCCAGTGGGTCAAGTTCGTTCTAAGTAGAGTTCACGATGATTTCATGTGGCTAGAAGAGAAACCATTTAAGATTACTGAGGAAATCATTCATCTGATTACCGGTTACCCCATTTATGATCATGCCCAAGCCCAAAAGATGATATCACAGAAGGAATTGATCAATTTAACCGGAGTGGAATATGATTGCAGAGGATTGAAACTGAATAATGTCATAGATGAAGAACTAAAATTTGCCATTAGGGTAATGGGTTACTGTTTCTTCCAATCGGCAAGGGAAAACAGTGTACCTTGTGCAGCAATAGACTTGGCCTACAAAATTGTGAAAAAGGGAATGAAAATTGATCTATGTGACGTGTTGCTGCAGAACCTATTTGAAAATCTGAACACCATCAGGAAGCCAAAGAAGAACAACTCGGCTAATACTTTAAAGTTTGGATCATTACTGGTATGCATGTTTTTCTATTTTGAAAAATTCTTTCCATCAGTCGGTAAAGTTGTTTGGGAACTACACCGACCAATCATCCATCAGATTAATGACTTCATCAAGAAGTTAGGAGATAATTTCAATGATATTATGGATGATTACTTTAGTAAATTTTTGGAGAAAATGCATAATAGACATAGGATTCCACCCCAGCTAGTGGAGAAATACAAAAATGATATATGTTTTGAAGTTGACACCGATTACTGTTATGTGAATGTTGTGGAACCGAGGACTCAATCTTTGTCACGGATGGGTTACGAGATTGACTTTGAGATCACACAACAACAAATTGATGCATTTCTCACATTACCGAGGCATGCTACCGAGCTAAGGTATGGAACCTATGAGGAAGTAAAGGAAAAGGTAAAAATGAGCATTGTAGTACCCAAAGCTACAAGAAAGGCAACACAAATGATAAAGACATTGTCAAAGAAATTCGGAGAAGAATCTTCCTCTACACCTGTCAAAGGCACCATTTCCATTACCGAAGAGGAATCTAAAGCCCAAGAGGCAGCTATTGATAGTTCTGATACTTAATATAAGTATAGATCCAATAGCCAACAAGATGAGAGGGGGGGTGAATCATACAAACTAAATCATCCAGATTCAACCTCGGTAACTTATATATCAGTCATTTAACCAAAATTGTTAAACATGCAAACTCAAAAGCATATGAACAATATAAACCTCATAACACCAGATTTAACGTGGAAACCCAAATAGGGAAAAACCACTGTGGGATTTTGGACCCACTAAGAAATATACTCTTCTAGAGTATGCTCGGTTAAAAGAAAATCCTATTAAAGATTACAAACACATTGCTAGATGTGACCCGGTTAAGGGATTTCCCTCAGATCTGTTAGGATCTTCACTTTGTTAGAAGTGACCTTGTTAAAGGATTTCAAAACACTCAATCAGAATGTCACCTTGCTAGAGGATTTACATATAAGACTGTTAAGTCCACTCGGTTAAGAGATTTTCTATCACTTTCACAAAATAACAGTAATAAAAATCTATCTGCAACTTCACATCTAAAATGCTAAAGAAGATTCCTATTTGCTCAATACAATCTAGACATAGAACTAATCTTGTCTATCTGCTGGGCTTCTATACTCTATTATTCTAACAAGTCTTCAAGCTTATGTGCTCGGTAATCACTATGTAGCATCCCTGTGCATACACTTGCCCGCATACATTGTTTATCAGTAGTTTCCTATTTATAAACAATTAGGTAACCACTTAATCTCCTTGATCACATTTCCCATGATCAATCATAGCCATCAGATCATCAATCTTGTCCAGGTTCAATGCATCTTTCGATCTAAAAACATTTTACCCTGCCTTGGAACTTGCATAATAGTCTTGGAACTTGTGTCAGGGTATTGCGGTTCAATCTGAGCTATAGATCTTCATGTCAATTTTTCATTGCCTTAGATTCATTAACAAACTTCTTCCATGACTCACCAATCATTTGATCCGCTCCAGCTCATCAACTTCCTTCATTAAATACCACATGTAAACATTTAATGCATTCTGTTATAGCTCGGTTACAACTCGGTAACAACTCGGTGAATACTAAACTTCACTCGATAGACATTCCGCCTTCATTAACTGATAGCAATAACTTTAGGGTTTACCAACTAGGTTCCTTAGGGTTTACTGACTAGGTTCTTTGCTTGATAACATAGTATAGTATTAACCTTTACAATTTACAACATATGTATGATGTTAAAACAATCTAAAACATCATGATCTCATCATTGTCTGACTCGATAGTAGTTGCCCATTGAATACCTTATTCATCCCTTTATTCATCATATTCTTTCCTGTATCTTTTATCGACATCTTTATAATCTTCATATCGTACTTCTCAAGATATGGCAACATCATAATGAATTAGAAAATCAATTTCTTGACATCAATGACAAAATAATAATATCAAGATAGTAAAACATCTTTAATTAGTTATATCCATAATCATCAACAACCTTCTCAATATCCTTAAGAAATGCCAACAGTCTTTCATTGTCTGTTATAATGCAATATTGCCAAAAATCTCCCCCTTTGGCATTGATGGCAAAACCAATTGATTTGACCTTAATAGATTTGGATTGCTGTGATTCTGAAATGCTGAAATGCTCTCCCCCATACATTAGACTTCTCCTCATTTCTTCAGTCTTCTTTCCAATTTCTAGTCTGCTCAGTTTTCTCTTAGTCTTCTCTCCTTTATAGGTCTAATAGGTCTTCTCCCCTATATTGGTCTTCTCCCCCTTTGACAACAATGCCAAAAAGAAAAAAAATAAAACATAATTTCTTTCTGTAAGAAGTGATTCCTACTATTGTGTATCAACTGAGTCTCGGTCAGAGCATTTGTCTTCAATTCCTGTTCCCTGTAATATTCCTATATTATTTCTAGTACACTTTTAGAAAACATCCTAAAGTGTATAACTCGGCATCAATTCCCAAAGGATATTCATTAGAGTCATCGGATTGATGCTTTCACCGAACTCGGTCAGTGAGTAGAAGATAGGGGTAGGACCCCTAACTTACTTTTGAGATATTCAAAAGTGTCCTTTGGTAGTGGCTTGGTGAAAATATCTGCTATTTGCTCCTTTGTGCTAACATATTCCAACACCACTTTCTTCTCTTAAGCTTCTTCTCTAAGATAATGATATTTGATAGATATGTGCTTTGTCTTAGAGTGCATAACAAGATTCTTTGAAATATTAATGGCACTAGTATTGTCACAGAATATAGTTACTGGCTCGGTAACTTTCTCATGTATACCTTCCAACAGTTGTTTGATCCATGCAATGTTGGTACAATTCAATGTTGTAGCAACGTATTCAGCTTTTGCTGTTGACTGTGAAACACATCCTTGTTTCTTGCTAACCAACTCACTAGTCTTTCTCCTAAAAAGAAAGCTCCTCCACTTGTGCTTTTTCTGTCATCAATGTTGCCTGCCCAATTAGCATTAGTATAAACTCTTAAATCAAAATCATTTCCTTTCTGATATACTAAGCCATAATCTTTTGTGCCTTTCAAGTATCTAAAAATTCTTTTGATTGTTGTCATGTGTATTTCCTTAGGATTTGAAGAGAATCTTGCAACTATACCTACTGCATGTGCTATGTCTGGTCTGCTGTGAACAACATATTGTAGTTTTCTAATCATGGATCAGTAAAGTGTCTCATCAACAGATGCAGATTCATCATTCTTAGATAATTTACAGTTGGTAGTCATAGGAGTACTTATTGGTTTTGAATCATACATTCCAAATTTCTTCAAGATTTCCTTTATGTACTTGGATTGAGTAATGAAAATCTCATTTTTCATTTGCAGTATCTGTAAACCTATAAAATACATTATCTCACCGATTAATGACATCTCAAATTCTTTTCTCATTTCATTTCCAAAGTTCTTGCATAAAGATTCATTTCCACAAAATATAATATCATCAACAAATATGGCTGAGATCAATATTCCATTTTCATCATTCTTCATGTACATGTTGTTGTTCTCACTTGTCCCTATAAAACCAATCTTAATCAAATAAGAGTGCAATCTTTCATACCATGCTCTTGGTGCTTGTTTCAAACCATATAAAGCTTTGTTCAATTTACATACTTGATCTTTATTATTGTCTTCAACAAATCCTTCAGGTTGTTCAATGAAAACTTTTTCTTCTACTATTCCATTCAAAAATGCAGATTTGACATCCATTTGATATATCTTAAAGTTCTTGAAAGCAGCATAGGCCAACAATGTTCTTACTCCTTCAGGTCTAGCAATAGGTGCAAAAGTTTCACCATAATTAATTCCTTCTTCTTGAGCATAACCTTTGCAAACTAATCTTTCTTTGTTTCGAATGACCTCTCCTTTTTCATTTAACTTGTTTTTGAAAATCCACTTTGTACTGATTACATTTTTGTCCTTCGGTCTTGGGATTAGTGTCCATGTATCATTCTTCTTGATTTGATCAATCTCTTTTGTCATAGCATTTACCCAGTCTTCACTATTAAATGCCTCTTTCACTATTCTCGATTCAAATTCAGATATCAAACATGTGTTCTGTCTAAGTTTGTTCCTTGTCATCACTGGATCATCCTTATCTCCTATAATCTGACTTGGTGCATGATGTCTTCTGACGTACTTGGCTAATACAATCTCGGTTGGCTCTGTATGATCTTCTTCATCACTCAGTAACTGGATATCCTCTTCATTTTCTTCAACAGTCTTCTCGGTAAGACTTCTCGGTTGAACATAGACAAATTCATCATAGTCTTCTGGTTCCTTGGAATTTCCTTTATCATTTCTTTCTGCAAATTCATCAATTTTCACATTTGCACTTTCTACTATTTTGTTAGATGATTTGATTAGACATTTAAATGCTTTGCTTCTGGAAGAATAACCTAGAAATGTTCCTTCTTCACTTTTCTAATCAAACTTGTCATTTTTATCATCTTTATGAACATAGCATCTACTTCCAAAGATTTTAAAATAACTAACATTAGGTTTCTTATCATACCAGATTTCATATGGTGTCTTCAAAGTACCTTTCTTCAATTGAACTTGGTTCAAGGTGTAAGCAATTGTGCTTATTGCTTCTCTCCAAAATGTTTGTGGCACCTTCTTTTCAATCATCAGTGTTCTAGCACAATCCACAATAGATCTATTTCTTCTCTCAGCTATTCCATTCTACTGTGGAGTCCTTGGTGCAGAGACTTGTCTTTTAATACCATGATCATTGCAAAATAAGTTGAATTCATCAGATGTGAACTCTCCTCCTCTATCTGATCTAAGACATTTCAGTTGTCTTCCTATTTCATTTTCAACTCTTGCCTTGTACCATTTAAACATTTGAAAAGCTTTTGATTTTTCCTTTAAAAACTTGACTAACATCATCCTTAATAGTCATCCACAAATAATATGAAATACTTATCACCATAATAACTTTGAACTTTCATAGGACCACAAAGATCAGTGTGCACTAGATCTAAAATTCCCTTAGAAGTGTAAGACTTACTTGTAAAGCTTGATCTTGTCATCTTACCCATCTAGCATCCTCAGCACATAGCATTCTCAGGTTTTTCAAGACTCGGTAGACCTCTTACTCTATGCTTCTTACTTATTTTGATCAGATTATCAAAATTTACATGACAAAACCTTTTATACCATAACCAGGTATCATCAATCTTTGTATGCAAACACTTATTCTGAGTTGAGTCAAGGTGAAATGTATTACCTTTTGTTTGTGTCCCAGTAGCAGCTAACTTTCCATTCTTGTCATGAACTTTGACAATTCCTTTCTAAAATTCTATTTGGTAACCTATGTTGTTTAGCTGTGCTACACTCAACAAATTGTATTTCAAACCTTGAACCCAATAAACATCATTGCATCTTGCATTATCAAGAAGTGTTATAGATCCTTTACCTCTTACTGGACATGGTGCATCATTACCAAATCTAACATAGCCTCCATCATAATCTTCTAACATAACAAACTTGTGTTTATCTATGTCATATGATGTGAGCATCCACTATCTATAATCCAAGAATCATTAGTGTTTATGTGAGATATTAGGGCTTTTTCTTCATACCTTTCTTCATCTGAGCCATCCTTGATAGCCACATAAACTACTTCCTCTGTATCAGTCTCATCTGATTTATCATCGTTAAATTCCTCATCAACTATTAAGCATGTCTTTCTATCTCTTCTTCTGAAGTCTCGGTGTCCTCTGTAATGGTTATCTTTCTATCTGTCATCTCAGTAATCTCTCTTTTCAGTAAAATCTTTGTCGGGACAGTTAGAAGCCATATGTCCTATCTTATCACAATTGAAACATTTCAAAGGTAGTTTTCCTTTATACTTACCTTTGCCTCTCGGTAACCTTCTGGCTAATAGTGCTTCAAACTCTTCTTGCTTTCTGATTTCCTCATAAAGTTTGTGTACTTCCTCCATGTTCTTGTGAAATCTTTCACTTGCTCCACTATGATCCCCTTTAGTGTACTTACTCATTCTATCATTGTAATCATCGGATTCACCAATATGAAAAGAACTAAATGCAGATTCAACTTTATTTACCGATGACCCACTTTTATCAAAATTACTTAACTCAAATGCATGTAGCTTACCAATAGTAGCATCCAAAGAAACTGGCATATTAGGTACAAACCTCAATTCATTGATTGCAGAGACTCAGATTGCATAAGTTGGTAGAAGGGTTCTTAACAACTTGTTATATCCTTTTCTTCAATAGTTCCACCTGCTCCTTTGATTTGATTGACAATCTCCTTTAGTCTTGTACTGTGTTGAGTTATGTTCTCACCTTCATTCATCCTCATAGATTCAAGTTGTCCTCTCAAACTATCTACTTTTTCTCTTTGAAAATGTTCATCTCCTTCATATACTGATATGAGCTTATCCCACATTGCCTTTTCATCATTGCAGCCTTCTAGATCATTAAACTCTGAATCGGTCAATGCAGATGTTATTTCAATCATTGCTTGAATATGTTCTTGCTTTGCCTTAATCTCTTCCATAGTCAATGGATAGGTGCTCGGTGTGACAAAATCATTCTCCAGATAGTATACAACATATTCTCCAACTCCTAATAGATGTAGCTTCATCCTTTTCTGCCATGTAGAGAAACTTGACTTGTTCAGCTTCGGTGCATCCCTCTTATACATCTTTAGATCTTTAACTCAAGTGCCTTTACACGTTCCTTCCGAAGTCCAAAGCTTTGATACCAATTGATAGTTCTGATACTTAATATAAGTACAGATCGAATAGCCAACAAGATGAGAGGGGAGGGGGGTGAATCATACAAACTTAATCATCCATAAAAACAACAGATTCAACCTCGGTAACTTATATATCAGTCATATAACCAAAACTGTTAAACATGCAAACTCAAAAGCATATGAACAATATAAACCTCATAACACCAGATTTAACGTGGAAACCCAAATGGGGAAAAACCACTATGGGATTTCGGACCCACTAAGAAATATACTCTTCTAGAGTATGCTCGGTTAAAAGTAAATCCTATTACCCGGTTAAGGGATTTCCCTCAGATCTGTTAGGATCTTCACTTTGTTAGAAGTGACCTTGTTAAAGGATTTCAAAACACTCAATCAGAATGTCACCTTGCTAGAGGATTTACATATAAGACTGTTAAGTCCACTCAGTTAAGAGATTTTCTGTCACTTTCACAAAATAATAGTAATAAAAATCTATCGGCAACTTCACAGCTAAAATGCTAAAGCAGATTCCTATTTGCTCAATACAATCTAGACATAGAACTAATCTTGTCTATCTGCTGGGCTTCTATACTCTATTATTCTAACAAGTCTTCAAGCTTATGTGCTCGGTAATCACTATGTAGCATCCCTATGCATATACTTGCCCACATACATTGTTTATCAATAGTTTCCTATTTATAAACAATTAGGTAACCACTTAATATCCTTGATCACATTTCCCATGATCAATCATAGCCATCAGATCCTCAATCTTGTCTAGGTTCAATGCATCTTTCGATCTGAAAACATTTTACCCCACCTTGGAACTTGCATAATAGTCTTGGAACTTGTGTTAGGGTATTGCGGTTCAATCTGAGCTATAGATCTTCATGTCAATTTTTCATTGCCTTAGATTCGTTAACAAACTTCTTCCACGACTCACCAATCATTTGATCTGCTCCAGCTCATCAACTTCCTTCATTAAATACCGCATGTAAACATTTAATGCATTCTGTTATAGCTCGGTTACAACTCGGTAACAACTCGATGAATACTAAACTTCACTTGATAGACATTCCGCCTTCATTAACTGATAGCGATAACCTTAGGGTTTACTGACTAGGTTCCTTAGGGTTTACCGACTAGGTTCTTTGCTTGATAACATAGTATAGTAATAACCTTTAAAATGTACAACATATGTATGATGTTAAAACAATCTAAAACATCATGATCTCATCATTGTCTGACTCGGTAGTAGTTGCCCATTGAATACCTTATTCATCCCTTTATTCATCATATTCTTTCCTGTGTCTTTTACCGACATCTTTATAATCTTCATATCATACTTCTCAAGATATGGCAACATCATACTGAATTAGAAAATCAATTTCTTGACATCAATGATAAAATAATAACATCAAGATAGTAAAACATCTTTAATTAGTTATATCCATAATCATCAACAACCTTCTCAATATCCTTAAGAAATGCCAACAGTCTTTCATTGTTTGTTATAATGCAATATTGCCAATAGCTATAACACTGAGCACTGAATTGCCTAAGGGAAAAGTGTTGAAGAGAAAGAAACAGGACACATCAAAGGCCTCACCAACTCCACCTCCAGTAAAGTGACCTAACACAAGAGCATATGCAGCCTCATCGAGTAAGAAAACAAAAAGTGTTACTGCTCCCAAGGTAACAAATACCTACAAGAAATCTACTCGGAGACTTATTTTGGCAAAAGAGTCTAGTGATACCGAATTAGAGGATGCAAGCAAATTCTAGATTGTCAAGAGCAAGAAGGTAAATATACATAGTGTTGAAAACTTCTATGCTAATCTAAAAGAATATGGAGGATTTGGATCATTTAGATATGTCAAGTATGAAACCAAGAATAATGATGAGAAGAGACAAATTGAAGAAGCTGTCATCTACACACTTCTAAAATTCTTGTTAGCTCCATTGGAACTAGCTAAGTCACTTCTGAATGAACTTTACTTGCATATTGATAATAGGTGGAAGTATGCAATGGACTTGGAGAAACAGATCAGAGAGAGAAGTCTGGTTCATCTATTTTCTGACATGTCAGTAGCTGAAATAAAGGAACATCTAACAACCTACAACTCAAAGTTTCTTGTCAAATAGAGAGCCTTAAAACTGATGAATGGACTGTATATTGAAGTGGAAAATGAGACAAAATCCAAGTGGCAGGAAATCTTTAAAGCCAAGGATGCCAGTGAGCAAGCTACAGTTGAAATTGTTGATGTCACCGAGCAAGATCCTGATGATACCGAGAAAGACCTTGCTGACACCATTCAAATTGATGAAGATGTCATGGATACAGAGGCACTAGAATAGGAAATGATAGAAGGCAATGCATATGCAAAACTTGTATCTAGTGAATCAGTCTTGGAACAAGTTCAGCCTTATCCACCGGTCAAACACCCTATCTCAACCGAAACCCCTCATTACATGGAGCAAGGCACCGAAGGTCACAAGTATACAACAGGAGAAGGTACTACTCAAGAACAGACATCTCAATCACCTTCTAGCACTACAAATGTTGAAATTGAGACATCGAGTACCGAGACACCAAAGGACTCTACAGAGACTAAAGAAATCGATCAAAGTGTTGCCTCTACCGAGCAACCTACCGAGGGTCATCAAGCCTCACAAGCCCTTGTCTTAGTTCCATCGGTGAAAGGTAAAGAAAAGAAGATGAGAAAGCATAGTTTTAAAGTTGATTTGTCAAAGCAATTAGTGTTGCCCAATGTAGACATATCAAAATTAAACGGGCAAGCACTCATTGATTTCGGTGAACTATGCAAAGCAAAGGCCGACCAAGAGAAGCAAATGGCCATTCAAAAGAAAAATAAGGTACTTCAGAAGGTGAAAGCACTCTTAATAGATATGCTACTTGAAGCTACAATATCAACAGATGCAGCCATCCACATTCAACTAGATGAACTCCTAACAAAGATAGAGACATCTGGAGTAGATGCATTGGAGTATTTGAGCAAGCTAAAAGACAAAGAGCTCACTGCAAAAATGATAGAAGAGGTACAGAAAGCTATAGCTATTGGCAAACTTAAACTTGTCAAATTTATTGTTGAGTTGACTCCTCAACTCAAGCACATTCTTTATTTATTTCAGAAACTCTGCACATTTTCTTTATTCATTAAAGACATTAAGAATAAAACAGAGGCAATTGAGAAAGAGATTACCGATCTCTCAAGCAAGTTGACCACATAGCCAAATTCAGTTCAGAATTTTTACACAAAGCTACAACAGCTCATGGCTCAACAATTGGACCTAAGAAATGAAGAACACAAGATTCGAATGGACATAATGACACTTTAGACATTATTCCTTCCTCATCTTTCATCCATCCAAGAACAGATCAACCGAGCCACCTCCTTATCTACTACACAAGAGGGAAGCACTCTAGATGGATTAATATCACTATTGGCTGGTATTCAAGCACAGAATTCTTTAATGGACAGTGTAAAGAATGCACTCTCTATCGCTCTCACCAAAGCTTGGACCAAGTACAAATCCATTTTTGATCAGTTACCACCCCCGAATGGTAATTAAGTTTTGATGTTTGTCAAAAAGGGGGAGTAATATGTTATAGTACTAGGGGGGTGATACAGTATTTGATACAGTATTGGGGGAGTGTAGTATTCAAAGCATCAAAGTATCAAATCAAACAACAGGAGTATAGTATACAGGGGGATTATACCGAGCAGAGCACTCAGAGTATCCCAGAGCAGTGAACCAAGCAGTAAACAGAACAGTAAGCAAAGCACACAGAACAAATCATCAAGCATGCAAAATCAGAAGTTTTGTATAGTATATCGATAAGGGGAGTATATCTGGATATATTATATTATTGACTATTGTATATACTGTTAGCATAGTCAAATTTTGCAAGTATATAGATTATTGAGTTATAACTTTGAAAGTAGTTTTTGTCAAACATCTCAACTAATATCAAAAAGGGAGATTGTTACTACTTATCAGGTTGCCATTAGTTTTATATCAAAGTTATACTATATACTCTAGTCGGTTATCTCTACCGAGACATTCAGTCGGTATGAACAGTCTAGTAGGTTACAAAAGAAAGTAAGTCTCAAAACGTAGTATACACCGACTTGTCTACCGAGTATCATTTCATGTCTACCGAGCAGCAAAGATGACACACCGAGTTGATATACATCGAGTGAAATGTGTTACCAGATTCATTGAACCTGGATATGCATATGAAAATGTGTTACAAGATCGAGGCACATCTAACCCTTATCACATTGGAAATTGCACTTAAAGATTGTGTATGATTTTGAGGTCATCTAACCAATGAAATAATTTGCATGGTTATTCATTCGATAAATCATATTTGTAAGATTGAAGCAATGAATGGATCACCATCATAAGAGATCTATTTATACAGCATGAGTGAAGAATTAAATAGTGAGTGTGTGTGTGTGCATTAGTGTAAGAAGACTGTTACAGAGACACAGAGGTCATCGAGAAGGTTTTCAAAGAACAGTCGAAGAACAGAGTAAACATAAGGGTTTACCGAGTTACTATATGGGTTACCGAGGTATGCTATAAGCAAGGTAACTTATTCTGAGCACATAGAATCTACTATAACATTCCAGATGTAAAGTTGTAGATATTTGTAATGATTTTATTGTAATATTTTGAAGTTGTAAGAGAAACCTTTAACAGGGTAAAAGACTCTAATCAAGTCTATAAATTGTAAAGCCTCTAACCAGGTGTAGCATTTAGTTTAAGTGTTGTGAAATCCTTTAGCAAGGTAGATTTAACAGATCTTGATACTCCTAACAGGGTAAGCTATCAGAAATAGCTAAACATGTAGCTCTAACCGAGCACTCTTTATTATTGTAGTAGTGAAGTTGTGGGTGCCATCCCCACCGCAGTTTTTCTCTCTAACCAAGAGTTTCTGTGTAACCAAAATATATGTGTTATGGAGTGAATCATGTATGATTGTTATCTATTTGTTTTAGCTTTATATTATGTTACTGCACTATTTGGTTTATACATAACAATAAAGTTATTATTGAAGAAAATTTTTGGAGTACTGATTTACCCCTCCCCTCTCAGTACATTAGCTTTCCATATTGGGCCTAACATTAGGATCAATGGACATAGGCTTATTTTCTTCCTTTAAAGGAGGAGGAATGGGAGAAGGTCTACTAGGTTGGAAAATAGGAGATGGTAGGTGCTTTCCTTTGTAGGATGTAGGAGGCAAGACTGCAACATATATAAGAGGAATATAAGTTGTAGGGAGGATACCAAGTCCATCATGAGGAGGAGGAATAGGGGAAAAAGAACAAACTTGTGTCGCACTTGGGGCTAACTAGGCACAGTCCGACCGAACTTAGTTCGATCGGACTGAGTTCGGGTGGATTGAGTTTGACCAAACTAAGTTCGGCCAAACTATTCCCCTGTCGCGTGGTGCCTAGTGGTGCGAGCGTGGGGCCTAAATGACACCAAGGGTTTGGCTAGACTATTGGTTCTATAATCCAGATTTTTTATGAGCACCCCAACTCAAAATATTTCAGCCAAACTCACCTATGTGGCAAGTGATGTGGTAGCTAAATCACCTATTTTGTTTGCATTTCTGAAACTTTTCACTTCTGCTCAATTTTTCTTTAGGCAAATTATTTTTCTACAAAAATCAAAAAATACCCTTTTGTAGAGCTTAAAGTCAAGAATTTGTACATATAATTTTTTTAATATTTTTTATTTTTTAAACATTGCAAGTAGGTTTTTTAATTTAAAAAAGAAGTTGATTTGAAATTTAAAAATATATATTAACCGATATTAAAAAAAATTTAAAAATATTTTTCACTAGATGAGAGAATTTTCTCCTAAAGGGTATAATTTTTTTTTTATGATAAATTTACTAAACAAAAGGTGACGCCAAGTGAAAACTACCAAATTCAGCTATGTTGGACTTTAAAATACTATTATGAGAAAAATATACATCAAAATTCTTTATTTTTTTTTAACACTGCATATACATGTCCTATATTTGAAAAAAACAAAATTAAAAAATGTTCGTTTTCATTTATTTTGGTGACATCAACTAGAACCCCTGATTTTCAGCAATAAAAAATATGTCTTTGAATATATAAAAGAAATACCATATTTTTTTTTTAATTTAAAAAATAACAGACATAAATTTCATTAATATTTCTACATTCAAATGATCATTTTACATCATTTTGAAATTCATTTTGGAAATGTCACTTGTATGCGGTCGAAGTCAAAAAGTTTTAGTTGTGTTGGCCACTTCCTTTATAAAAGTGTGATCCATAGCATTGTGCTTTTACCCATAGGTCTGGGATCTCTAGTATTACTCAAGGATAAGATCATCTCATTCTTCCACTTTTAATAAGATAGAAAAAGAGCATCACTTCAAGGCTTAAGAGGCTCAAATTGAATAGGCCAAAAGTAATCAAGGGTTCCATCTCCACACCTCACCATGGGTTGGTACATATTATGATTAATTGTTATGAAAGTGTCATTATGAAGAAATTTTAGACATTTATGATAGTAGAAGGGATTTCTTTCATGGAAGAGAGCCAAGGATGTCCCAACTTCGCACAAAATTTATTGGATGTAGGAATGATAGCAAAAATGACATCCAAGCACTTAGTACCAAACTCAATAGGAAGAGTAATACACCTTGACGACTACATCGGATTTATTATATGTTACTTGATGCAATTGTAAAGTATAGAGATATTCTTTAGTGATCACATTCACCATACATGTTGGATCAATAGCATCCCTCGTGAGAGTTTGTCTTTGATCTTTGTAGTGATATATATCGGGCCATTAGGTGCAACAATAGTCTCACTAGGATCAAAGGTAGTGCATAGGTCCTTAGGAGGTGTAGGTTTATCAACAAGATTCACAATATTATTGGACTCAACACCAAGGTCACTGTGAGAAAAGTCAAGAGGCTCAAACTCAACCACATTAGTAGAATGAGAAGGCAAAGAATTAGAAAATATTGGAAGGTTTTGATTAGGAGCTATGGATTTTTTTCCTTTTTCATTCACACCAACTACATATATGGTATTGTTATCAATAAAATATTGAATGCTTCTCCTTAAGGTATAACACTTCTTTGTATCATGATCGAGTTGACAATGAAATTGACAAAATGATTTGGGATCATGATAAGGTGGCAAAGGTTTAAAAGTATCAATTAGCTTGGTGGGAGGAAGTTTCAACATATTTTTATTTATCAATTTTGTCATTATAGTATTCAAAGACTCAAAAAGAGGAGTACATTCTTTTCTAAAGTAGTTGGATAAATGGACCACACTTGATGTCATGGTTTCCACTTGAGTAATGATGTTGTCATTTATCTTGATGTATCCATTCTTTGGTTTAAACTTCTCAAAAGATTATTTCAAGAACTCTCATTCTTATCATTCAAGGCCATTGAAGGAGATGATTCAAATTGACTCACTTGAGGTTGATAATTATGAAGCACTAAACACAATTGCGTAAAGGAAGTATACTCTAAAAAAAGAGAAACTTATCCCTAATGTCTCTATTTAAATTAGCAATAAAAATTCTTTAAACATCATGATTAGGCATAGGATAAGAAATTTAAGAATACAAATATTTATATCTACCAATAAAATTAGTCACTTTTTCTTTAATACCTTGTTTACAATGAATCAAATCAGAAAAAGTAATCTTAGGGCCAATATTATTGTAGAATTATTGAATGAAAGCATTAGCTAATTGTTTAAATGATATAAAAGAATAAGGGGGAAAAGAACAATACCATTGAAAATCTTTATCCCTAAAGGTTTGAGTAAATAATTTAGCCATAAGTCTTTGATCATGAGCAAAGTCACTACACAAAGTTTGAAATGTTTTCACGAGTCAAGGGATCACTTTTTCATTGTAAATATCCATTTGAGGGACTTCCATATGGTTAGGAGGGACAACACGAACAATGTCATCGAATAATGGGACCGCTACATCAAATGTGGGCACATTAAACTTGGATTGGGTAATGGAAGCCAATTGTTTTTGTAGGGATGAGACGGTTTGGGCTAAGTTATTGATGGTTGCTTTGATGGATGGATTGAAATTGGACATATTAGATTGTGATGGAGGAGTAACATTGTTGTATGTAGGTGGAGGTTGAGAATAAGGAGGTGGAGCACTATGATATGTAGGTATGGGGGATGATTGGGTCACAAATGGAAGACTCATTGAAGGAGGTATGCAAGATTTTTGATTAACAAGGTTGTCCCCTTGACTATCATGTGTGGGATTCACATTTTGTATGGAAGTAGTCATGATAGAAGATGTAAATGTAGGCACTCTAGACAAGGATGTAGGCATAGGAATAGAATGATTGACATGACTAGCGGGTTGAGTGTAACCAATAAATTTGACACATTTTTTTATAGGCATGATATTAGTGTCAACAATATGAGAAAGGCCATACAACAAATCAAGATCAATTTTATCACTTTGTACCATTATTTTTAATCTTTCAATCAATGGGATTGCCTCACTTTTCAGATATTGTTGAATTTCAAATTCATTTTCAATCTTCTCCAATTGATCAATGGAAACCCTAGTTAGTGATTCATCCTCATCACGATAATTATGAAAAGAATGGGGATAAATGACATCAATTTTTGGGTTAGAGGAACCACCAACATGCTCTTGAAATAAGTTATCCATATCCTTAGTAATTAAACCTTTGGAAGCCTTAATTCTACAAATTCTTCTCATGAGAATTATATTGTAGGTAGAGCTAATGGTAACAAAACTCATGCACAAAGGAGGGAAATTTGAATGCATAAATTTAAAAATTGTAATACAATAATGCAAAAAGTAAAAGTGATTTATTAACCAATTAATTAAGTAATTTAATTTGTGAATTTGAAAGATAAATGCCTCTAAATCATAACATAACATATCATAAATATTAGATATGAAAATAGATTTGAAAAATTATGCAACCCACAAGTAGACTTTGAATTATAAATTAGGGTTTTTGTGAATTCAAACTCTAAATTTATGTGATTCAATTTAAAATAAGATCTGTGAGTGCAAACTTGAATTTTAAATTGTATTAACAATCAGATCTCAAATAATGAATCCAAATTAAGCAACCCACAAGTTCAATTTTAGAATTATAAATTAGGGTTTGTGTTAACTTAATCTTTAAATTCATGTAATTCAATTGGAAATTAAACTTGTAAATGTAAATTTGAGTTTATAAACGCATAAACAATCAGATCTGAAAACCAAAAATTAAGGTGTTAGTGTTAGGATTCCCACAGATACTGAGAGGGGGCGTGAATCAGTATCTAACCAGTTTGTTAATTTTCTTGACTTAAAACATGTAAAGTATATTAATACTATATATCGGTAAACAAGAAATAATGCAATGAACAAAGATAACAACAACCACATGAAAAACACACCATAACACAGTAGTTTAACGAGGAAACTCGGTGTGGGAAAAACCTTGGTGGGATTTGTGACCCACAATATTCACTTACTGGCCAATAAGAGAATAATACTGCTACAAGAGGGGCATGCACATGCAGGAAGGCCAAGTGCCTAGAGCTCACTGTTCAATTACAAAATGGGAAGTCTCACTGACTTACAAAATGGATTATATAAATCCAATGTCTTGTACTGCTTTAAAATAGAATCTACTATGCCAGATCTAGTACCAGTTTATAGCTTTGCTTCTTACATAAACCCTTAACCTATAATTCGCATAATAGTTCTGCCTTATTTTGCTTTATTACATTCCCCTATCCTTCTCCATTTGTTCTACAATGATCTCTTATATATATGAGTCATTTTACAATTTTCCAAGTCGGCTTACAATGATTTTACCATAATAAACAAAATAAATTACAAACAAAATTCTTGTCGGCTTCTATGCCGGTATGCTTCCTTTCACTGCCAGTGCTGGTGGATTGCCTTGCCGGTGTCATAGGATTGTAAGGTTGCCATCAATGAAAAAACCTTCAATCACCTACAATGTCTCATTGGAGTGTGCATTTGCCAATAGTTAGATGTCAAGTTCACAAAAAATGTAGAGGGTGAAAAATTAGGGTTTCATCATTAAATGTAGTAAGATCACTAATTTTCCTTAATTACATTTACATTAGAAAAAGATAGGAATTTGATAGATTTAGATTCTGATCAAATTACTTGTTTCCTAGATGTAAGTTTTCTTTCCCTTAAAATTGAATTGGATTTGAATTGAAGATGTTGAAATTAGGGTAAATGTGTGGGTATTGAACCAATTATGCATAAATAATGAGATATAGCTATCAAACAGAGCCACAAACCTAGATCTGAGTAGTAGATGAAGGTTTGGATCTATTCCCAGAAGTTTGGCTCGAATTGTTGGGACAGTGGTTGTGGTCATCTTGGTCATCTGAAATTTTCATCATCCAAAGGGGAACCTATTCATCTTAGTGACTCATGTCATTCCTCCAAAATGCAGCTTTGTACTTGATCTTGCACATAATAGAAAGGGGAAGATTGTTTGGAATAGGGTGTTGGTCATTTGGATGAATTGATTATGTGTTGCATTGATGTTTTGTCATTGATGTCAACACTACCTATTTTGGATGCTTTACCAACACCCTTCTAGTCTCAGTAGGTTGAGTGGTTTTTGGTTGGATTGGATCCGGCATGATCTGGTATGTTCTGATATGATTTGGTTATGAAATTGGCTTACCCATGATCATATTCAGTCAGTTGGTTTTGGTCTGGTGATTGTATGCTATCCTGATTGCTTGGAATCTTGGTTTGTGGTTCCGAGGAGGGTTCCATTGGCAGAGCTTTGATTAAGATCTTTGATAATACGTATAAGTGGTATTGGTGCAACTTTTGGTGGAGTTTCAGGATGTTGATGGTGATCATGATCGAGACTTGGTGAATTGGGATCATTTCTTTAGCATGCAGACCTATATTGTGTCCCGGCTGATCTAGGTTATGGACCAACTTAATGTAACGTGTGGATTGGACCTCTCAATATGTTTGTGGGATGTCTTACAAGTTGGATATTATTTGTTTGCTCTTAGGCTGACATGTTTTGTAATTATGTAATTGATTTATCGTCTTGTGGTCAACCTGATTGTTTATGGTCAAGGGTTTGTATATATATGATGTAAGATCTCATTGTAGATGATGGTCATGGTACGGGATGTGTATGTGCGAATAATGCAATATCATTTAGGCAGAGGATTTGGTTGATCATTAGAGATCGAGTTAGGTTTATGTAAGAGGATTTAGTTCTATGGTATTGAGCTTAACCAAAACTATACTTAGGCATAGGAGATGCTATCTTTACAGTTCACTCATTCTTCCAGATTGTAGTTTGGATTTCTATGTAGTCAGTGATGATCCCTTTATGATGAGAAGTGCACTCTAGGATATTGGCCTTCTTGCAAGTGCAGACCACTCAATTGTATTCACATACTTACTGTAAAAGTATTATCTAAATGTGGGTAGGCTTCCCACCATGGTTTTTCCCTTTACCGGGTTTTCCATGTACAAATCTTGGTGTCATGTGGATGATATTTATTCTCTGACAATTGTTTATGCTTAATTGGTTTAACTACTATCCCGATATTTGGTCTAAGCATTCTAGTATTAATGTTTTAATTGCTAAACATTATGGTAATCTGTGACAACTGATTTACCCCCCTCGTCTCAGTTGTCTTCCAGTTATTTGAACTGTCTAACAATTGGTATCAGAGCTCTGGTCCTCTCTGCAGAAAGCTTAACTGTTTGAGGAAGATCCTATGGCGACAAACAGTTCAAGTTAATCCATTTCATCTGAAGCTATCTTTCAGAGAGATATTCCTAGGCTTGATGGAACAAATTACACAGTATGGAAGATTCAGATGGAGACTCATCTAAGATGTTTTCATAAGGAGATTTGGGAAATCACACATAATGGTATTACACCTTATAATTCAGCATTTGGAAATCCTCCTTCGACAAACTTGGATAAGGAGCTTGAGAATGATTGTAGAGCAAGAGAAGCCCTCTTGTTTGCACTTTCTGATCAGCAAATAATGGGATTAACTGACAAATTGTCTGGAAAGGATATATGGGATAACTTGGAGACTCTTAATGGAGGTAACCCTACTGTAAATATTGCTAAACTTGATGGTTACCAGGTGACATATGAAAACTTGAAGATGGAAGAAGATGAAAGGATCATTGCATTCATGGAAATGGTAAATGAGATTGTTATGGGAATTCAATGTTTTGGTAGAACTCTCAGTGAAGATGAAATAGTTTCTAAATTTTTGAGAGCCCTACCACTGGCTTACAAGATGAAGGCTACTGCAATTATTGGATTGAGAACAATGGATAATACTTCTGTCAACAAAGATACATTGGTCAGGAAATTATATGCTTTTGAGCTCAAAGAATTTGGATCTTCTGGAACTGTGAAGTCTGAACCAACTTTTCATGCATCTGCATCATCAACCGGTAAGCAAGATTGGAAAGATTAATATGTGTGATATTTTGCCAAGATCAAGAGCTCAATGAAAAGTACAATAGAAAGACAAAATAGATGATAGGAATAAACTGTATTCTATCAAGATGAAAGTGTTGATCAACTGGATCATCAATCAATCAATTCAATACATACAATGAATATGAGCCTTCTTATATAGGCAAGGCTATATGGATATGAGAGAGCACAAACAAGACATGTGGCTCAATGAGAAACAAGATTGGGTAGGAAATAGGTGTGGTAGGTAGGAGAAACAATAAAATATTCCACATGAGGTGGATCACCCATTGAAGGTATAATGTAACAACAAGATAAGACCACAAAAGGTGGAAATTATCCTACACACTATCCCAATGTGGCACAAACACCCAAGTGTCTCATACCCAAACTACTATGATATGCGTGTACCTAAGTAAACTTAAGTAAGGTGTAATAATATCCAACATGAATAAATAATTACACCAACACCCCCCCTTAAGTGCAACTTAGGGACATGCACTTAATTCTACAATTCAACTAAGGAATGCACGATGGGTCTCGACTACTAGGCCATGTTAGGTACCCATGTACAAATTCAAATGCATGAAAACCAATGCAATCTCTCATAAAGTGGGGAAAGAGAGAAAAACCCAATGGGAAAAAACTCTCCCCCAAAAGAGAGATGAAAAATATATACAAATAACTCTCATAGAAACATGTGAAGGACAAAACCCCATGTGAAGAAAAAGTCTCCCCCCCATATGAGAGAAGAAGAGAAGCTAGGTTGCCCCTGTTGGCATTATAATGCATTTTGTATGATCGATGAAATGGTTCTCATTGTTGGCAACATCATCTTCTAAGTCTCCACAATCCATCAGTAAAGGAGTAAAGGGTAATCGGTGAAGAACAAGATTCCTTATTCCTATTAGCAGTGAGTAGACTGGTATACAGGGCTTAACTAGCTAAGCAATGAGTATACCAGCATACAGGAGGTAACCGGCTAAGTAGTGAGTAGAACGGAATATAGGAGGTAATTGGCTAAGCAGTGAGTAGGCCGGTATATAGGAGGAAACCGGTACATAGCTGACAACCAACAATACATGAGTCTCAATCGATACACCCATATAACATCCAGTTGAATCGACAGTCTTCCCTTTTCAACAGGCAAACTTATCGACATGAATGACTGTCTTAACCGATATTCCTGGAATGATTTTTGGAAAGTAATTTGAGGCACGATAACAAAATTTTGAGTCTAATTTTTGGAGGAAAAGTTGGTGCTAGAATTAAAGGTTAATATATACACATCATTCATTTTGATTGTGTTGTTGTCAATGTGGAAAAAGATCTATGTGAATGTAAATAGGGGGAGCAAAATAGAGTGTAGAAGATAGAGGTATGAATCGATGAAGTCAACACCGATCAAAAGAACAAAACAGAGAATGCAAAGTGGATCTATGCGATAGAGGTAGTGTAATCAAACAAATCAATCATCTCTGTTTCCTTCTAACAATTATAACATTGTAAATCCCTTAACATGGTGAACCTTAACTGGTTCTTTATATAAAATCTCTTAACCAATTCACTGCAGATATGAAGTTGTAAAATCCTCTAGCAAGGTGAACTTTAACAGGTTCTAAGGTATTCTTAACCGGATACCAGTCACTTCTAACAGGGTGATGTTCTAAAAAATAACTAGTTGTAAGCTCTTAACAGGGCACTCTTTTTCACTGCAGTTGTTGGTGTAAATAAATATTCATTATGGATATTATTACACTTTACTTAAGTTAACTTAGGATAATGCATCTCTTCGTAGTTTCGATTTGAGACACTTAGGGAAGTGTGCACATAGGGATAGAGCTTGTAGGAGAAATTCCACCTTTTGTGGTTTTATTTTGCTGTTACACTCCACATTCGGTGGGTCATCCACCTCTTGTGGAATATTATATTATTTCTCCTACCTACCCCTAGTATTTCTTACCTACCCTTGTTTCTCATTGAGCCACATGTCATATTTGTGTGCTCATACATCCATATGGCCTTGCCTATATAAGCAGGCCTATATTCATTGTATTGGTTAATCTAGTTGATCATTTTTGCATATTGATGAGAATACAGTTTGTTCTTGTCATTCTATTGTCTCTTTTTATGCTTTTCATTGTGCCCTTGATCTTGGCAAAATCCTACATGGTATCAGAACTATTGGGGCTTCATTGATTAGTTTTTTGGAGACATCGTGGAAGGCTTCTATTTTCAGATTTGGGGATCTTCATTTTTTGGGGGCGTCATACAGCGATTTGGACATCACCATTAAATCCAGGAGGCCATTTCCATAAATTTCGACTATAAAGTTGACCTATTTTGGTGAGAAAATTTTTTTCCCCATTTTGGCTATTATCGTACGGATTTCGAAAAAAAATTTCAAAAAAAATTATTTTTTGGAAAAAAAAAAATTAGAAAATAAAAAAAAAGCGATCAAAAAAAAAATTAAAAAAATTTTTTTTTTGGTATTTTGGGGGTCCGCAAACCCCCCCGTACCCTGCGTGTGCTGCAGGTCGCAGGCGTACCTGCTGTCGGAGCCGTCGTCACCCGTACTCGTCCTCCGGCCCTGCTCACCGGTCCCGGCTTCCACCATGCCCCGCCACCGCCGCGACCCGCCACCATCGCCATCGGCAGCTCTGACCACCGCCCATCGCCGCAGAACGTCCAGCCGGCCGCACAAGAACTTTGTCGGCCGCCCTGCTCCCACAGTCGGCCCGCTCAGCTTCCAGCCCGCTGATAATTGCCACCTCCGGCACCGCTTCCCTCCTGCCGGCATCCACTAAACAGGCGGACCTGCACTCGCCATGTGGCAGGCGGCCACTAGCCCGCGGTCGACCTCCGTACGCACTGTCAAACTGCCACGTCATCAGACCGTACGCCCAATCAGCAGTCCGTACAGTACGGACGCCCAGTCAGCAGGGAGGCGAAGTTTTCACGACGGTCATATGGCAGTCAAATTTAAGATAATGAATTGTTGACGTCGGTGCCACATCAGCAGCTTTTTGAAATTTTTTGACCCCCTCTCCATTGAGCTTTTCAGTTTTGCAATCCAACTTTGAAAGGCCATATCTTGCTCATTTTTGCTCCTTTTTTGGTGAAATGTGTTTTGAAATGGGCTAAAATTTCATGACCTTCGTAGTGGTGTGGTTATTTTCTGATTTTGGTGCACAGGTTTTTCAGAATTTTCGGATTCTCTTAGCTGTACCTATCCAATCCTCAATTCTGCAACTTCAAAGGCCTCGTTTGAGCTCATACGACCTCCTTTTCATGTGTCATTTTTTTTTTAAAGTGCAGGTTTTTTTGTCTGCTTTCATAATCTATGATCAGATTTCAGAGATTTTGAGTGGAAATTGTACTTTCAAACATTGGTCTTATTTGGCCTATTAGGTACTTGTAAATTGCTTGGATCTTAGTTAGATCTCTTGCATTATCAGTTTGAGTCTCTTTTGGCCTTATTGAGGCAGTTGTAAAATTGTAATTAGAAGTCCACTTTGCCATCTTTTGCAAGTGGCCCATTGTATACTCACTAATTATAAAGTGCCAAAATCATCACTTTTGTGGGGGGTTCTTTGATTGAGTGAATTTGGGGGGTGTCTTGTGTGATTGTGCCTCTCTTTGTGCTCTTTCCATTTTTGTTGCAATGAGTCCTAATAAATTTCCACCTTTAACTCCACATAATTATGCATCATAGAAAATTAAAGTATGGAGTAAATTAATGGAAAAGGGTCTCACACATTACATAGATGGAACAATAACAGCACCACCTGATCCTAAGGCTGATCCAAATGCTCAATTAGAATGGCTCACAAAGAATTGTATGGCTCTTGGAAATTTGCGCAAGTATGTATCAGATGACCTCATTTTTCACATTGAGAAGTGTAAAACAATCAAAGAGGCTTGGGATATGTTTCAGAAATTGTATGGACAAGTTGATGAAATCAGAGGCTATCAGATTGACAATGAGCTCACCAACTTGGATCCCAAGAGTTTTGATACAATCCAAGATTATGTCACCAAAGCAAATGAGCTAAGAGAAAAGCTTAAGGATTGTGGAATTGACAAAAAGGATGCTCAGTTAATATTCAACTTGTTGGACAAGCTTGCACCAGAATATGCAGCATTTGTGTCCAGCTTCCAAACTCATCGTTTGACAGTGGGGAGTTCCTATGTTATGCCTTCATTTGATGCTTTCACAGAAATGTTGATAGTGGAACAATCTAAGTTGTTGAACATAGGGCTTCTCAAGTCTTCAAAGTCCAAGGCTTTGGTGGCTAATCAAGGGAATCAAGGAAGTCAAGGCAAAGATTCCAACAAGAAGAAGAAGCAATCCAAGTCTAAGCCACACCAGGAAAAAGGACAATCATCCTCTCCATCACAAGGTGATTTTTCATCCTCTTCCAAGAAGGGGACACCACCTAAAAAGGATAAACCAGCTTGTGCATATTGCAAGAAGTATGGTCATGATGAGCATCGATGCCACGCAAAGCAAGTTGATGAGTTAACTAATCTTCTTAAGAAAAACAACATCAACTTGCCATTCGCCTACACAAAGAAGGATTCATCTCCTTCCTCTTCCTCACAGTCTAAGGGAAAAGGGCAAGCATTTGTGGCTACAACAGGTTCTTCACAGCAATGGATACTTGACTCGGGTGCCTCATATCACATGGGTTCTACAAAGGAGTAGTTTTCTTCATTGGCGCCATCTAAGGTACCTCACATTTACATAGGTGATGATACACAAGTAGAGGTTGAAGGGAAAGGTTCAGTTGACATGGATGATGGAACATTTGAGAATGTTCTCTATGTTCCTAATTTGTCTACCAACCTTCTCTCCATCTACCAAATCACTCACTATGGGAATGGGAAAAAGGTTGAGTTTACACCAAATTCAGTTGTGGTAAAGGAACTTGATGATGATGCCTTGGTAGCAGTGGGACAAGTCAATGACAACTCAAGGCTTTATTTATTCTCCCACTTTGTGCCAAGTTCACCTTCTAGGGCCTTGCTTACTCATTCAAATTCAGAAAGTAAGATATGGCATGAGCGGTTTGGTCACCTCAACTACCGCTATCTTCAGCAGCTAAGCACTAATGACATGATCACAGGTCTACCTCGAATCAGTTTTTCAGAGGGTGTATGTTCAGGTTGTTCCATGGGCAAGCATCCCGAAGAGAAGTTTGATACAGGGAAAGCTTGGAGAGCTTTGGAAGTTCTTCAACTTGTTCATAGCAATGTAGCAGGTCCATTTCCAGCACCTTCATTTAGTAAGGCCCACTATGTTCTCACCTTCATTGATGACTACTCCCACTTCACTTGGGTCTACTTTCTCATTCATAAGAGTGAAGTATTTGACAGATTTCAGGACTTAATGACTCGTGTGGAGAAGCAATCAGGGAAAGTGGTCAAGATTCTTTGCACAGATAATGGAAGGGAATATGTGAACAAAAGACTTGAGGATTTTTCTACATTTGAGGGGATTTCTCTTCAGCATTCTGTCGCATACACTCCACAGCAGAACGGGGTTGCAGAACACAAGAATAGAACTCTCAAAGAAATGGCTAGCTGTATGATACATGCACATTCTCTTGATCCCACCTTTTGGGTAGAGGCTATCAGTTGTGCAACACACATCCAGAATCGGGTTCCTCACAAAGTTTTGCAAGGTATTACTCCTTTTGAAGCTTGGGCTAGTCAAAAACCGATTGTGAGACATTTCAGAGTCTTTGGGTGTCTAGCATGGGCTCGCATACCTCCGTAGAAATGCAAGGCATTGGAACCACAGAGTCATCCTTGCATATTTGTTGGATATCCTGAGGGTGTTAAGGCATACATATTGATGGATCCAGAGACACATGAGGTGTTCATTGAGAGGAGTGTTCACTTTGAGGAAATCTCTCCTAGCTTAGCCTCTCTACCTCCTCCACCTTCCTCCATTGTGGATGGTGATGTTAGTGATTCAGATGATGAGACTCCTTCAACTCCGACTCACAGGGTTACACCTCCGTAGGGTCCACTTGCAGTTGAGGAGCCTCGTTCTCGACCTCCACCTAGACCTCATTGGGATCGGCAGACACTTGAGTCCGTAGGTTCTCTTGTTGGGGATCCTTCAGATACACGGAGAACTCGATCACAGCATCAGGATCTACCACATGCATTCATTGCTACCGCTTCCAATCCACAAACATTTAGGGAAGCATCAGGGGTTCCTGAGTGGGACCACACTATGGAGGAAGAGTATAGTTCCTTGATGAGGAACAACACATGGGATTTAGTCCATCTCCCTAAGGGGAGAAAGATAGTTTGATGTAAGTGGATCTATCGGACCAAGTTTGCAGCGGATGGTAGTGTGGATAAGTATAAGGCTCGGCTTGTTGTGAAAGGTTTCTCACAAGTTGCAGGTGTTGACTATACTGAGACCTTTGCACCTATAGCCAAGATGAACTCCATTCGTTTGACACTTGCTATTGTTGCAGCTCATGGTTGGGTTGTACATCAGATGGATGTGAAGAGTGCTTTTCTTCATGGTGATCTTGATGAGGAGATTTATATGGAGCAGCCACATGGTTTCATCCAGGATACTTCCTTGGTTTGCAGACTAAGGAAATCTCTCTATGGCCTTAAGCAGGCCCCCAGGGCTTGGTACGCTAAGATGGATTCCTTTCTTCTCTCTGCAGGGTTCACTAGGTGTCATTCCGATCTGAATGTCTACATTTTGTGACAGGATGACTCTCACTTGATAATTGTACTCTATGTTGATGACTTGATCATTATAGGGAGTACTTCATCCATCATTAGCAGGGTCAAATATGCTTTGCATGACAGATTTGCTATGATTGACTTGGGTCATTTGCACTACTTTCTTGGGATAGAGATTTCACAGTCACCTTCCAGGATTACACTATCACAACCCAAGTATGCTCTTGATCTACTTGCACGCTTTCATATGGCTGATTGTAAGCCTGCCCTGACTCCCTTTCTTTTAGGAGTCAAGCTTGAGGCTCAGTGTTCTTCTCCACCAGTTGATGCCACTTTGTATCGTCAGCTTGTGGGTAGTCTCATCTACTTGACTCATACACGCCCTGATATTTCATTTGCAGTTGGCATGGTTTCCCGCTTCATGTAGGAACCACATGAGCTTCATTGGAAAGCCGCCAAATGCATCCTTCATTACATCTAGGGTACACATCACTATGGGATTCACTATGCAGCAGGCACAGGACTTCGCTTGGTTGGTTACACAGACTTCGATTGGGCTGGCGAACTTGATGATTGTAAGTCTACTTCTGGTTACAGTTTTCACCTTGGTGTGGGCCCCATTTGTTGGCAGAGCAAGAAGCAACATGCTATTGCTCTCTCTTCGACTGAGGCTGAGTATCGAGGCGCTATTAACGCAGTGACTGAGACCATTTGGCTCCAGCAGATTCTCACAGAGTTTGGTTTCACCACTCCACGGCCGACAGTTCTACATTGTGACAATCAGAGTGCCATTGCAATCTCGAAGAACCTGGTCCAGCACCAGCGGACCAAACACATCGAGATTCATATGCACTATATCCAAGAGCTCATCCAGGAGCAGGTCATTGATTTGCAGTATTGTCCTACAGCAGAGCAGGTTGCTGACATATTCAGCAAACCTTTCACCAAGAGTAAGTTCCAGCAGTTGCAAGCTCTCTTGGGGGTGCAGGATGTGTCATTAGGGGGGGTCAGCTGACTTCTCCTTCCTCTCTTATGGGGGGGACTTTTTCCTCTTTGAGGTTTTGTCCTTCTTCTTTGAGAGTCTTTTGTACATTCATCTCTCTTTTGGGGGGGAGTTTTTTCCCACTGGGTTTTCTCCCTTTCTCCATTTGTGAGAGATTGCATTGCATAGTTTTGCTTGCATTTGCATATTGTACATGGGTACCTATCATGGCCTAGTAGCCGGGACCCATCTTGCATTGTTGACTTGAGTCTTCATTCCCCTAAGTTGCACTTAAGGGGGGGTGTTGGTGTAAATAAATATTCATTATGGATATTATTACACTTTACTTAAGTTAACTTAGGATAATGCATCTCTTCGTAGTTTGGATTTGAGACACTTAGGGAAGTGTGCACATAGGGATAGAGCTTGTAGGAGAAATTCCACCTTTTTTGGTCTTATTTTGCTATTACACTCCACATTCAGTAGGTCATCGATCTCTTGTGGAATTTTATATTATTTCTCCTACCTACCCCTAGTATTTCTTACCTACCCTTGTTTCTCATTGAGCCACATGTCATATTTGTGTGCTCATACATCCATATGGCCTTGCCTATATAAGCAGGCCTATATTCATTGTATTGGTTAATCCAGTTGATCATTTTTGCATATTGATGAGAATACAGTTTGTTCTTGTCATTCTATTGTCTCTTTTTATGCTTTTCATTGTGCCCTTGATCTTGGCAAAATCCTACAGCAATAAAAGAGATTGTGGGTTATCCTCATTGTGGTTTTCTCCCTCTAACCAAGGGTTTCCACGTATAATTACTAGTGTTATGTGATGCTTATTTGTGCATGCAAATCTCTTTTATTTTATGTTCACTGCTTTCATGATTTATGCAATGTTTAAGTAGATTTGGAAGAATAGTTGTGGACCGGTCAGTTTGAATGTTTGAATTGTGTATAAACTGTTTTGACTGATTCACCCCCCCTCTTAATCACTGGTTCATACTAACAATTGGTATCAAAGCCTAGGTCCTCTAAAGAAAAGATTGATAGCTTGAGGAAAAAGATCATGGAGGAATACCGGTATCAGAAGCATATTGATGAAGCTAATGAAATTATTGCTCAATTGAAAGAGAGATTGAAAAAATCACTTGCTAAAAGAAAGGAACTAGCTCTACAACTAAATGAGAGTCGAGATATCATAGATCAACTCTCTGAATAGAGTGGACCTGAAGAAGCAGAAGAAGCAATCTCAAAACTCGTGGAAAAGAACAAGAAGTTGACTGAAGAAATAACATATCTAAAAAGAGAACATGAAAGTCGGGCTCTAAGAATGGCTGAAATACTAGAAGCCAGCAGAAATGTAGATGAAAGAAAAAGAGATGCAGAAGAAGCTTTGTCAAAAGCTGAAAAAGCCAAAAGGCTTGTTGAAGAAGCCTTAAGAGAAAATGATGCAATCATCATTGAAAAAGATGAAGAAATCCAAATTCTCACTCAGGATAATGAATACATACATGAGCATCTACATGACAACATAGAGGAAAAAGAGAAGATGATGAAAGAGATTGAAAAGCTCAAAAATAAGTTGAAAGTTGCAAATGAAAGAAATGAAAAGCTGAGGAAATTTAATGAATGCTTTGAGAAGATAGATGAACAATTAATAGCTCAGAGGAGAACAAAGGAGACAACTGGTCTTGGTTACTCTAGGACATGTCCTATGGAAACTGGAGAATCATCTAAATCCAAAAGGATGAAGGATGATAAAAGGAACAATTCAAGAATGAAAGGTGTGAATTTTTCTAAATCTTCTTGAAATCATTGTGGTAAACAAGGTCATAAGTCTGATGTCTATCAAAATCAACCAGTTAGTCAAAAGAAGTCTTTCACCTTTGATGATTATTTCCATAATTGTCACAAGTATGGTCATACTGCTTATGAGTGTAGATCTCAATCTAGCAGCATGTCAAATAGAAGAAGCTTTAATGGATATTGCTTTACATGCAATAAATATGGACACGAAGCTAAAGAATGCATGTTCAAGTCAAATGTATCAAGATCACCATTCAAACTGGTTAGCCCTAATAAAAGGAGTAATCAATTCAATGCCACCTGTTCCACTTGTGGTAATTTTGGTCATGGTGTAGCAAATTGCAGAATGAGAATGGGTCAGAGAAATAGTGCAGGACCATGGAGGACAACTGGTATGGCATGTTTCAATTACCATAAGATCGGTCACTTAGCCAGATAATGTAGGAACGAATCCTATAACCGGTCTGAAGACAAGAACCAGTTTGGCAAGAAGAAAGGGCAAAATGACATGAAAGGAAAGAAGACAATTGAAGAAGTGAGGAATGAAGTTAAAAATACATGGATTAAGAAGAAAGAAAGAAAAGAAGGAGAAAGTCATTTTGAAACTATCATCATCCATTGGTGATGACAGTTCCTCTTCAAACTAGGCATACCGATGCTCAGGGGGAGCACATATGGTAAGATCATTATTGAATCCGCTCGACCGATATGAGGTTATGTCTATCAGCATAGTTTAGATGCATTAAAGTTTGTTTGAATCTCTTATTTGTTAAATGTTTTGAGGGTTAGTGTAAATGTTGTTTGTGTACTGGTATCAGTAACAAGCAACTGGTAAAAAGTAAATCAGTGTACCTTAAGTTGTAAATGGTCAAAATTACACAAACTAGCTGCTGCATTGAAGCACCGATAAACCTTAATGGATAAATAAAGAAATGTCAATACATTTCATTTACCTTGCTTTCTTGTGAAATTTCTTGAGCTCTCGTGTGACCTAAGGTGATCAAAATATTGCTAGTGCAATTTGTTCAAAGTGATCAAGCAGCATAATAGTGGTGATTGGCAACCATAGAGGAGAAGGTATTCTAGGTTTCAAACCCTGTTTTGAATAATTAATTTGAAGTTCATCATGGAAACTTCTGTATCGACTCCTGTATTGGTTGAAGCACTTATTATTACCACAACCTGAGTTCAAACTGCATCGTATGAAGGATGGAGAGATCAACATGACTGGTGCCCTATCATATGTGCCCTCCAGTGTGTTACTGGTTGAAGATATTCACTCCTTCATCCATTGCAAGCTTGAAGAGCTTGGAGACAAATTTATTCGAAGTGAATTCAAAGGGTTATGTAATCATGATTTGTTGAAAGCTGAACATTTGCATCTGAAGACCAAGGGTTTATCGAATGCTGTTGATTTTCCTGATCAATTTCATGCCGATTGGGATAGGTATGTATGAAGCAGAGTGCATGATCAATTTCTATGGCTGGAAGCTAAAGCACTGATCAAGATTACAAAAGATGTAATTCATAGAGTAATAGGTTTTAGTGCAACCGATGAAGTACTAACCCTAAGAACAATATCATCCACTAAAGTCACCTAGTTGACTCAATCCCGATGTGACAAGAGAGCAATGCTAGTCACTCATATTGAGGATACAGAAGTGAGGTTTGCTTCTGCAATGTTAGGTTATAGGGTCTATCAATCAAGTTGCATGAACAGTGTGTTGAGCGGTCCTATACATCCGACTTTTGAATCATCAAGGAGGATGCAACATATGATATTTTTGAGATGATCAGAAGTCAATTTCTGGTGAACATGGAGAGAATTAAGAAGGACAAAAAATGGTCATTCAAGTATGGCTCATTACTGGTATGTATATTCTTCTATGTGCAAAATTTCTTTCTTGGTAAGGGTAATGTTGTGTGGTCTGAAGATAAACCTATCACAGTCCAAATAGGTGAAATGATTAGGGATTTAGGTGATAAGTTTGTGGAAACAATGTGGGGATATTTTAAAGAATTCCAAATCAGAATGCCCACAACAGAGAGAATCCCAACTGGTATAGTTCAAAAGTATAAGGACAACATTTGATTTCTTGTTGACACCGATTGTTGCATCATTCAAGCGGTTCAACCTAGAACCTTTTGGGTACTTGCTATGGGTTATGAGGTCAGGTTAGAAATCACTAAAGTGTATGCAAACATGTTACTGTCTAAACTGGTAGAAAAATAAAAATAAAAAATTGGAACTTATGAGGAGGCAAGCTCCAAAATAAAACAAGAACTTAAGAAACCAATAATACAAATAAGAGTAAGGAAAATGATTGATACCCTAGATAAAAAGTATGGAGGTGAAGCATATGGTGCCACTACTTCCACCGGTACTAGTGAACAAATAGTGACCAAATCAAACAAATTTAAAGAACAAACAAGAGAAAAGAAGAAAATGTTGAAGGCAAAACCCAAGGGTACTGTAACCAGCAAGCTGACATCATACACAAAAGAAAAGGAAACAAATACTCTTGCATCTTCCCCAGGTAAAGATGGACTGGTAGGAGTAACATATGCAAGAAAGAAAAAGCATGAAGGGACAGTTGACACAAAGGCTAATAAGAATCCCAAAAAGGATGAAAAGGAGGGTGATAACATTGACACCCAATCTGATGTGGAAATAAAAGAAGTCAGAAGAAGTAGTAGAAATTTACTTCCAACTGTTGATGAATTGGTCCATGGGATCAAAGAGTTTGGAGGCCTATCTGGTGTTAATAGAAAATATCCCCTCTGCAATGAGGAGGACAAAAGAAGATTTGAAGACACACTTATGTGGAACATGCATAAGTTTTGCAAAACTCCCAGTGAACTATATGGAATAGTTCCATCAAACTTGCAAAATCAAATTGAAGGAAGATAGAAAACAACTTTAGCTATTGAGAAAGAGCACATGATAAAAGCACTCATGGAAGTGCAACATGAGCTTGATTATAATCAGGAATCTATATTGGTAGAAGCATGTATTAAACACTTTAAAATAAGGAATAAGATAGGTAGAGTAGCCATAGGAGATGTCCAAGGTGTGCATGATGAGGGTGTTGCCTTATGGAAGAAAATCTTGAACCAGCAAAAGGAAGCTGAAGAAGAAACAGCAAAGGGAACAAAATAGGACCAAGGGGCAACTACCCTTGACAAAGGGAAAGGTAAAGACAAATAATATACTAAAGGTTTTGATGTCTTCTCAATTGATGATATCATCAGTAATGTTGTGTTAGATATTCCTAATTTGACAAAGGATGTAGAGCAACCAGTTGAACACAAATCAACCGTTGAAACTATTGATAGTGGTGTTTCACCAGTAAATGGAACCACTCAAACCAAACATACCGGTGTAGATGAAGCTATAGTTGAAGATATACCTTATGAAGATACACCTCATAGAACTTCAGAGAAAAAGGAAACTGAGGAGAAGGAAGAAAAATAGAAGTAGAAAAGAAGCAAGAAGAGATGACAGAAATAGAGGAGACCAAGAAAATAGTGGTGGACACTCCTCTGGTAAAGAGGAAGTTAGATTTAGAAAAGGAGAGTGAAAACAAGAAAGCTAAATTCACCACCACAGCCAGATCTGAGGTTAAGGATGAAGAAACAGAGGAGGAAGAAGAGGAAGACTCTGTAATTGACATAAAGAAGATGACCTCCAAACAATTAATGAATTTTCTAAAAAATTGAAACTTCAAGCTGAAAAGGCAAAATTTAGAGAAAAGAAAAAGAAGACCAAAATTCTTAATACTGCAAAATCCATTATGTCTGATCTCATTCTGGATAGTGTTGTTGATGACAATGCACCCATCATTGTTCAGTTGGGAAATCTTGTCAAAGAAATCGGTTCAGAGGAAACTGATCTGGAGAAGGTTGCAGTTAGACAGTATGAAACAAAGAGAGGTGAAAAATTAATGGAACACATATCAGTTGGAAAAGGTCATCTCTCCACTAGCACTAAAGAGGTCAAATCTATACTAAATGAAGTTGGCCAATTATTGGTCAATTCTGTTGGCATTTTGATGTTGTTTTGATTGTCATTGATGGACACACACTTTCTTGATGTATGAGTTATGCTCAACCGATAATTGTTCAACCTGGTATTGTGTATTATTGAATGTATAGTCTTTATACTATCGATGTTTTGTAGAAAATGGTTTACCGGTCATAGATTGACTAAGAATCCAGAGCAGTATGAAGACCCCAAGCGGTATGAGAATCCCAAGCGGTTCGAGGAGCTCAAGCGGTACGAAGGAACCAAGCAGTAGTTAACTTTTGATCGAAACACTACGATCTACCAATCTTCATTTTTGACAACCGGTAATCGATATATAGTATTAACCGGTATTACTCTGTGATGAGTTACCAACCGGTATTTTTGTAATGTGTGATGAGTTATCATCCACCGACACTTTGGCAGTGATTTTATGCCATGTTACCAAATGTGTCTAGATGCACTAAACCTAGGAACTTGTAGTCTAATCCTATTGGACCAACATGAAATTAGTTTCCTTTATAAGGACATCATGTCTAGGGTTTGCATGTATGAGAGAGAGTATGAAAGACAGAATAGAAAAGGTTATGTGCGATCATCATAGAGAAGATTAGGTCTGTATGAAGAGACAGAGTGTGGAGATATTGAAGACTGAAGTAATGCTGAAATGCATTAACAATGAGTTGTTAAGGATCTAACTAAGCATATTGTGCTATTGCCTAGATCATTCACTTATTGATTACTAATATCTTCGACAAATCTGAAACCCTTAACTGGGTAGGCCCAGAAAAGCCTTTGTAAATCCTCTAACAAGGTGGTTCACAACTGTGGATCTGAAATCCTTTAACAAGGTAGTCTTTAACAGGACTTATCTCCTAACAGAGATCTAGATTCCTAATAGGATATGTTCTAGTGAAGAACATCGTATGATCTTAACCAATCTAACCTTAACTAGTCTAGTTTCTATTCTGCAGATAGTTACTTGTGAGTTTCTTCTCACCATGGTTTTTCCCATTTGGGTTTTCACGTCAAATATCTTGTGTTATGGTGATTGTGCTCTTGTGGGTGAATGCTTTGTTTTCTATTTGGTTTGCATTTATCTTAACCGGTTTATTAGTGAATCAATTGTAGCGATTATCCACTAGATTATTTAAAAGTTTGTTTACAATATTTTTTGGTATACTAATTCACCCCCCCTCTTAGTATCATCAATTGCTATCAGAGCCAACCTTTCTATAAGTCTAGCCACTTGGAAGGAGATATGGGGGAATACAGTGTGAGGGAGCTTACTCATCATCTTACTCAGACTGAGAGAGCCTATGATGAACTTAAAGTCAAGTATAAAGCCTCTCTGGCCAAAAGAAGAGAGCATGCTAAAAAACTGATGGAACTTACTGAAAATAGCTCTTCTGATGAAGTTGACATGGATGCCCTAGTTGAAGAAATTGAAAAACTGAATGAATCTAAAGCCAATCTGAGAAAAGAGTTGGAAGGACTGACTATCAGAATGTGTCAAGAGCTTAAGAACAGAAGGAAAGCTGAAGATCTCCAAGATGAAGCAAGAAATCAATACCCTTACCGCTCATCTCTAGGAGAGTAAAGTGGAAAAAGAAGATATGCAAGGTGAACTAAACATGGCTATATTTGAGAATGCAACCTTGATGGAATCTAATGCTACTATTTCCAAGGAACTTACTGAGTCAAAGGAGATACTTACCAAATTCAATAAGAGTACCGTTAAGCTAGAGCAAAAGCTCGAATCGGCAAAGCCAGTAAAGAATACCACTGGACTTGGTTTCTCTCAGTATGAGGAAGGTGAGACCTCTGGAACAAAAGCTGAAGCATCAAAGAAGCAACCGACATCCAAGGATAAAGGTAAGCAAAAATTTAAACTTGTTTTCTTTAATTGTCTCAAAGAAGGACATATTGCTAATGTGTGTAGAAGCAAGGCCTACAACAATTTTCCTTATTTTCAAAACAATATGCCTAGATCCAATAAATTCAATGGAAACTATTATTCATGCAACAAGTTTGGGCATAGAGCATTTGAATGCAGATCAGTTTTGCACAACACTAGGAGATATCCTCCAAGGACTCAAGGAGTTATCCCAGAACCTTTTGTGAACCAGAATCCCAACCGGTACAATAACTATGACCATCAGTCAAGTAGTTATCAAGCAGCTACTAGTTGGAGAGCAACTTGTTTGATCTATCGTGGTAGCGGTCACACTGCTGCAATATGCAGAAGAAAGAATGGTAGTATGAATAACGGACCATGGAGAACATCTAGAATGGTATGCTATCATTGCAACAAACCGAGACACACTACCAAAACTTGCAGACTGAGAAAGAACCTATTGGATGATATATCGATCACTCTAGAAGGGAGGATTGATGTTGAAACTGTTCAGGTGGAAATGAATAAAACTTGGAAAAAGAAATTAGAAAGAGAGTCACATAATGAACCTATTTCTGCACCTAGTGTAGAAGTCTCTGAACCGGCAAACTGAGCTTTAGAAAAGCTTAGGGGGAACACATCGGTGAAATATTTCGAACCCCTAGTTTATATTGGTAAAGACCTTAACCGGTATATGTTACCTATCAGTCGCCAGAAGATTTGAAGTGGTAAAAGGCAAAATTAGGGTTTGTGCCCTAGCAATGATGCATTTATTATGGTAGGTGAGAATTTGTTTAAAAGGGTTTTCATCGTCATTTTCACTTATCTATTTTTGAAAGAAGAAATTTTCAAGAGCAGAGCAACCAGAACGATTTGTCTAGCAGTTGACAAAATCCTATGCAAAATCTTGCAACCATCTTCAAGCAATTAGTGAAGAACTCTAGGCGGTGAACTTGCAACCGAAGTGGTGTTTTGTGCACCACATTGGAAAACCTAAATTCTAGTTTGTGAAGGTATTTTTTGAAATTATTACTTATCATTTGATCATGGCTTCTGCATCACACTCTAGTTCTAGCGCACCTGTAGATTCAGCCGAATTTCTTCAAAAGAAAATGAAATACAATGCCCTATCTCAAATACCCGTGGGAGTTATTGTTGAGGGAGATATTTCAAGGTACATAGACTGTAAATTGGAAGACCTAGGATCCTGAGTGATTCATTCCAAACTAAGTTTGTTCTGTGGGGATGACAAGAAGATCAAACCCAAGTATAGTGTCCTTGAGAAGATGAAGCTGCACAATGCAGTATATTTTCTGGAAGAGTTCACAGAAGAACATATTCGCATCATCCTTAGCAGAGTGCATGGTGACAATATGTATCTCAAGCAAACCCATGACATCACACCGGAAGCAATTTATGTTGTCACCAGTTTCTGCAATATTGGAGAGGTACTAGCTCTATGGAAGGTCACCAAAACTAAAATGACAAAGCTCACCAGTTCTATGAGTGACCAACGGGTGATGATCGTCAACACCATCTTTGATGATCTGGTAAAATATGCTTGCATGGTGATTGGTTACTGGATATTTTATGCCAGCAGAATGAATTTTGTCCCTACTGCTGCAGTGAATGTTGCTTACAGGATGATCAAGGAAGACACTACATTTGACCTATGTACCTATCTATGGAAGTAATTGCTATTGAATCTGAAGTCCATCAAACAGGACAATTCTCTAAGATTCAAGTTTGGGCAACTTCTGGTTGGTTTATTCTTCTACTTTCAAGGTTATTTCCCTAGAGTAGGTGATGTGCAATGGTCTACTGACCTACCGGTCTCTAGACAAATTAAGGAAAGTCTACAAGTAGTGGGAACTACATATCCTGAGGTTTTGAATAAATGTTTTGATGAATTCAAGTGGAAGATGAGCCAGAGAATAAGGATATCTGATGATATTGTGAAGAAGTATGAAGATAACATCTACTTCACAATAAGGATAGATGACTGCATAATGGAAGCGGTGGAACCAAGAAAGGAAGTAGTTGGCCCTATGGGGTATGAAGTGATGTATGACATGTTGATCGGGTATGCCTCTAACCTACTTGCCTCGCCATTGGATGCTAAGAAGAAAAGAACAAGTACCTACATGGAAAGGGTCACACCGGTTGAAGAGCCAAAACAAGAAAAGGGCAAAGCAGTGCCATCGGTATCTGCACCAATTACCTTTGCTAGTCTGAAAGTGACCAAGCGGTCACCAGCTAAGAAGAAACCTGAGATCATTCCTGCAAAAGTCTTCAAGAGGAAGTGGAAATCCAAGAATCACTCACCGGAGGAAGAAGACACTAAACCAGAGATTCAAACAAAGAAGACAAGGCAATCAAGCAAAAAGACAAAGTCTACCGATAATGTACCTACAACTTCTGCACCGGTAAATATAGACATCTCTTCTTATAAGCCTATGACACATTGTCAGAGGACAATTAAGAATATTAGGAGAAAAGTGCTTGATGATTTAAAAGAATATTTTGATGATAATGAGAAAGAAGAGGTAGAACAGGAAGTCATTAAATACTTATGTATTAATGATCAGTCACCATCTGAGATTAGATCGGTTACACTAGATTCTTTGTATAATTCTTTAGATAATAAATGGTGCATTGCCATTTAAAGAGAACAGGAGATCAAGGAGAAAATTTTTGCACAATACTTTCCTGATGCTTCAAATTCTAAATTATTTGAAATAATGGATAAGAACAAAGGCATCTTCTTCATGAGAAAGAGAAGACTCAGGCTACTAGAAGGTAAAGCTTCTGAAGTGGAAAAGGATACTCACATACATGTGAAAGTTGCTATCAATATGCACAGAGTATCTAAAGCTGCTAAGCAAGCTGGACAAGCACCGGACCTATAATCAAAAAAACTAGATGAGGTGTTTGACAGTCAAGGTGAAAGAGTGACATAACAAATTGATCCTATTGATGTTGATGCATTAGATAATGAGGATGCCATGCCTGACAAAGAGAAAGAGAAACAGGACAAAGAAAAAGCTGAGAAAGAGAAACAGGACAAGGAAAAAGTTGAAAAAGAGAAACAGGACAAAGAGAAAGCAGAGAAAGAGCAAGAGGAAAAAGAAAGGCAAGAAGAAATCGAGAGGAAAGAGTCAGAGAAAGAGAAAGAGGAAGACAAGAGAAAAGAGGAAGATAAGAGAAAAGAGGTAGAGAAGAAGAAAGAGGAAGAAAAGAAGAAAGAGGAAGAGAAGAAGAGAGAAGAAGATAAGAAAAAAGAAGAAGAGAAGAAGATAAGAGAAAAGAAGAAGAGAAGAAGAAAGAAGAAGAGAAGAGGAAGGAAGAAGAAAGGAAGAAGGAGGAAGAGAAGAAAAAGAAGGAAGAGGACAAAAAGAAGGAATAAATGGAGAAGAAACAAGAAGAGGAGAAAAAGAAGAAAGAAGAGGATAAGAAAAGAGCAGAAGATGAGAAGGAAGCAGAGAAGAACAAACATGCAGAGATCCAAACCGAAGAAGGAGGGCAGACTCCTAAGGCAACCGGTGATCAAACCAAACAGGTTGATTCCACCAGTCCTATTGATCTAACTCTTGCATGTCTGACTCAATCTCAAGATGAGTCTGAGCTATTACGAAGCATCAAACTTGCACAAGAGAGACTGGAAGAGTTGTGGATGAAGAAAGAACAGAATGTCATATAAATTGCAGTTGACACCCTTACCAGTCTAATTCCCGGTACCAACCTCCCCAGTACCGATTCCTCTCTATCCAAGCTCAAACTTCTCTGTACCGTAGTAGAGGACCAGGTACAATGCTTGGAAGATGTTGTTGAAGCAACTGCAAAGAAGAACCATGAAAAGGCACTCAATGTTGCCTTAGTCAAGAAAATGAATGAACTAAGGACACAAGTACTAAAACAACAAAATGATATCAGTGTTGCTATGGGTGAAGGTAAATTACTATTGAGTAAAATCTGCCAACCCCATCTATTTTGTGATGATGTGCTTAAATAGAAAGCTAAACTCCAATCGAAGTTACAGGCATATATCAACACTTTCAAGATGCCATATGATTCATTCACTACCTATGGACAAATCGTTCATCATTATTAGCATCAGACTGCCAAGATGGACTTAGAGATCAGCAATTGGTCTAAAGATTTGCAGGAGCTTCAACTGCTCCTATTGCCAAGACTGCAGATTCTTCAAAAATGTTTTCTCAACCTGGAAGCTATCACGATAACTCAAGAGATGAGTACCATTGATGAAATGGAAGAACTGGCATTCTAGATGAAGATTGAAAGTGAGGTTGCTACCTCAATACTTGAGTCATGGACGTTGGCCATGAAAACTTTTATGCAGGACTTTAAATCTGTTTTTGAGAAATTTCATTCCTTATTGTCATGAACATTTACTCTATTTTTATTGTATAAGGAAACAGGGGTTACTTTTCTTTACTTTGTCATGTTGGCAAAGGGGGAGTAATGTACATTAAAATTTTGGTGAATGTTACCATTTTGAGGAGTAGTGTACATTGTAATTTCTGCCAAAAAAAGGGGTCGTGTATATGCTTAGGGGGAGTAATTTTGATTATGGCATTTTTGTTGAAAAAACACTTAGATGTCAAAATTTTCCTAAGTGTTTCTATCAATGCCAAAGGGGGAGATTGTTGGCATTTTGATGATGTTTTGATTGTCATTGATGGACACACACTTTCTTGATGTATGCCTAACTGGTAATTGTTCCATCCGGTATTGTGTATTATTGAATGTATAGTCTTTAGACTATCGATGTTTTGCAGAAAATGGTTTACCGGTCACAGATTGATCGAGAATCCCAAGCGGTATGAAGACCCCAAGAGGTATGAGAATCCCAAGTGGTTCAAGGAGCTCAAGTGGTACAAAGGAACCAAGCGGTAGTTAACTTTTGATCGGAACACTACAATCTACCAGTCTTCATTTTTGACAACCGGTAATCGGTATATTGTATTAACCGGTATTACTTTGTGATGAGTTACCAACCAGTATTTCTGTAATGTGTGATGAGTTATCATCCACCGACACTTTAGTGGTGATTTTGTGCCATGTTACCAAATGTGTCTAGATGCATTGAATCTAGGAACTTGTAGTCTAATCCTATTGGACCGACATGAAATCAATTTCCTTTATAGGGACATCATGTCTAGGGTTTGCATGTATGAGAGAGAGTATGAAAGATAGAATAGAAAAGGTTATGTGTGATCATTCTAGAGAAGATTAGGTTTGTGTGAAGAGACAGAGTGTGGAGATATTGAAGACTGAAGTAATGTTGAAATGCATTAACAATGAGTTGTCAAGGATCTAACTAAGCATATTGTGTTTTTGCCTAGATTATTCACTTGTTGATTACTAATATCTTCGACAAGTCTGAAACCCTTAACTAGGTAGGCCCATCAAAGCCTTTGTAATTCCTCTAACAAGGTGGTTCACAACTATGGATTTGAAATCCTTTAACAAGGTAGTCTTTAACAGGACTTATCTTTTAACAGATATCTAGATTCCTAACAGGATCTATTCTGGTGAAGAACATTGTATGACCTTAACCGGTCTAGTTTCTATTCTGCAGATAGTTACTTGTGAGTTTCTTCTCACCGTGGTTTTTCCCATTTGGGTTTCCACACCAAATATCTTGTGCTATGGTGATTGTGCTCTTGTGGGCAAATGTTTTGTTTGGTATTTGGTTTGCATTTATCTTAACCGGTTATCTGCTAAACTATTTAAAAGTTTGTTTATAGTATTTTTTTGGTATACTAATTCACCCCCCCCCTCCTCTTAGTATTCATCAAAGTCATCAAGCTTCACTAATTTAATCAAAGATCTTGAAGATAAAAGATCTCAGACTCAAAGGAAAATCCAAGATCTGATAGGTTCTTTTGATCCTCTAACAAGGTCAAATAGAGGATAAATGAGCTCTTATTCTGTTAGAGCTACAGTGCTACCTTGCACTGATGATTGATTTCATGCAAAGGAATGTCAAAGAAGCAGAAAGCCTGATAAGTGCACCTTACTATAAGTCAATAGATGAAATGGAGGATTTTGTTACAATTTTGCATGGACACTTCAACACCATGAAATAGGTGAAGACTTCATGGAAATCCTCTTTGCAAGCTACTAAAGAAAATTTCAAAGATATTTTCACTTTACTTTCATGAATCTTTTTGTATATTATTTTCCATTGATGTCAAAAGGGGGAGTTTGTATATGTACATGAGGTAGATGAAATAGGGGTCAAAACTGACACATACATGATTAATTTGTA